>NC_091439.1:144179221-144271721 GCF_964237555.1 Oryctolagus cuniculus
ATGGGGAGGTACATAGTGAATAGAGTTTAAAAATGAAAGTCTTGGGGTGAGTGTTGTGTTGCAGTGGATTAAGCTTCCACCTGGCATGTCCTCATCCCATGATGGAGTACATAGAATCTAGTCCTGTCACCACTCCAGTCCAGCTTCCTGCTAGTGCACAAGAATGAGAAGCAGCATATGAGGTTCCAAGTACTTAGATTCTTTCCACCATCATGAGGGACCCTGGCTCCTGCGTCAGCATGGCCCACTTTCATTTGGGAAGAGAACCAACAGATGGATTGTCTTTCTGTATCTTTGTGCTTTCTCCTCTTTTGTTTACTCTTTCAAGTAAATAAATGAATGCATAAATAAATTTTTTTTTAAATGAGGTGACTTAAAAGTGGTCAAATGTTTGCTATTTTCTTTACATGAACAGAATGGAGTGCACAGAGCAGATGTGTGTATTCCATGTAATTCCGTTTAAGCAGCTCTGTGAGTGGTCATTTCTATGAGAACTTTTTCCTTCAAGATGGCATCATAGGTGGCAGGCCAGGAAACTCCATCCCTGGCCATCTTCCAAATTAGAGCACTTTGCTCATCATGCACTATCAAGTCCAATTGTAGCCACTGACTGAGTTCTTTGCAGGATTAAGATTGAGAAAGAGACTTGCCATTGTCTCAGTATGATATGTGCTCATCTCTCTTCTTGCCTTTGGTTAAGACCAAATGTAAGAAATTACCCCTTTGAATCGATTTGTATTCTCACCAGAGATCTCTGGACCCTATTAGCAGTTGGCATTGGAAACCAGCTGAAGAAGGGAGATCCTTGGTAGTTTTGGGTACAATCATTGTATCCTGGAAATCTCCCCTCCCTTGGCTTCTGGAACACTTGACTGCCATTGTCTACTTCTTTAGGACTCAAACCTAGGTACTCCTACACATGATGAGTAACCTGTTACCCACTCTTCCAAATAGCTACTTCTTCTTTTAATAGAGTTCCATTTTGTCTACTCCATTAAGGATATCCATCAGGGATAAATGTTTGCTAACTTGTCTTTTGATAATTTTCCTAGAACTTAAAATATACATTTACAACTCATTTAAACTGACTTTCAATTAGCAGTACACTATTTATTGGGTACTAAAACTATTATATTTCTATAGTTTCTTTTAAAATTTTTTTACTTTTTTATTTGAAAGAGTTATATATAGAGAGAGAATCTTCCAACTGTTGGTTCACTCCCCAGATGGCTACAATAGTTAAGGCTGGGATAGGCTGAATTCAGGAGTCAGGAGCTTTTTCTGAGTCTCCCTTGGGAATGGCAGGGGTCCAAATAATTGGGCCATTTTTGCTGTTTTTCTTAGGCTATTATCAGGGATCTGGATTGGAAGTGGAGGAGTTTGGCACAGATCAGCACCCATATGGGATGCTGCCATTGCATATGGTGACTACCACTACTCCGTGCTGCTTGCCCTTCTCTAATTTCTTTCAGCTATTAGAAGCTACAACTATCCAGTTCATTGTTTATATTATTGCTTTAAATAAATATTTATCCATTAGATGAAGTGGAAATAAGTTAAATATTGTATTATACTTTTTTTGGAGATTTAAAAGTATTCATTCGAGGGGCCGGCACTATGGCACAGTAGGTTAATCCTCTGCCTATGGCACAGGCATCCCATATGGGCACTGGTTCTAGTCCTGGCTGCTCCTCTTCCCATCCAGCTCTCTGCTGTGGCCTGGGAGGGCAGTGGAGGATAGCCCAAGTCCTTGGGTCCCTGCACCTGTGTGGGAGACCAGAAAAAAGCACTTGGCTGCTGGCTCTGGATTGGCACAGCTCTGGCCATTGTGGCCACCTGGGGAGTGAACCAGTGGATGGCAGACCTTTCTCTCTGTCTCTCCCTCTCATTGTCTGTAACTCCATCTCTCAAATAAATAAATAAATAAAAACATTTTAAAAAAAAGTATTTATTAGAATCAAGGCCCTCCAGCCAGAGTGGCATGGAGTGGAGATTCCAAGAGAGGAAAACCCAAAGGGGACTGATGGCAGTTGGCTTTAAGTACAATTTTGAAGGAAAAAAAAAATGTGGCAAACAGATTGGCATGTTACCAGGTGGAGACAAAAATCATCAAAAGACCTCATTTGCAATTCTCCATCCTGTCTGGCCTGCTAAGGGTGGGAGCTCAGGAGGAGCTCCTTTGCTATTCTCAAGGTAAATTTGGAGATTCAGAAAGAAGGAGGGCAGTGTGTTCGTTCTTGCTAAAGATAATATTTTGGGGAAGGAAGCAAATATGTTATACTCAAATTCCATTGGGCTCCCCTGACTTTCTAGTAACCCATCTGACTCCTCACATTCCTTCCTCCCAGATGGAAGCCATGACATCTGTTAGTGGGAACTGGATGATGGTGGTCTGGCTGTTTCCTGCTGAAAAGGGGTGTCTTTGGGAAGGGGAATCAAGAGAGGGTTGCTCCAGGAAGTGGCTTCTCCAGGGTGATGCAGCACCAGCCTGCAGAAACTGCTTCCTTTGGAGGTTCCATGTGCATGGCCACCTAGAATTTTACTTTTTTTAAGTCCAGAGAAAAGAAATCTCACAAGCAGTTTAAACTCATAGGATCTAAAATCACAGGATCTAAAACCAAGAACAGAGTAATTTTTAAAGGCACTAAGAAAAGTGTCTAAACCATCAGCAAGTTTTTGCATGGAGAGGCAAATACAAACTGACAGAAAAGGTTTGAAAATAATTAAATGGGCTTAAGGTCTTGTCAGTTATGAGGCTCAGACCTATCTATATCCCCTTACATGTGGTACATCATAAAGGAGGCACCCTGTTGTCTTCCATTATCTAGCTGGCCTGGGAGGAGAGCTGGCTTGAAGAGAAGGTTGGTAGCATTTCTAAAAGGAAACATTTATTAGTTAATATACAGTTCTGCCTACAATGTTGGTGACCCTACTTGGCCATCCCCTCAATAGCAGTGGCTCCTTTGGGAGTTGAGGTGAGTGAAGGGCTTGGCTTTTCTGCTTACAGCAACCAAGGCCTGTGGCTCTGACCTGCATTCCTTTGACTCCAGGGCCGGTCAGCTTCCAGTGACCCAACTATTTGCTGCCAGGGCACTTCATAAGCTGATTCTGCTGAAGCCTGCCTTTCCACCTCAAAAACCAACGCAGTGGACTGGCCTGTTGGGTCTCCTTGATGGCAGATCACTGTGTAAAGCAGCCACTAATTGGCCTGCCACCTACCTTTACACTGCTTCTGAAGCCCAGAGGAAACCTTTAAGAGGATGCAAATCAATGGGGTGCTTCATCCCTAATCTTTGGTGGCTTAAACTAGAAATCTGTAGTTACAGGCAAGATTGAACAGTAGTTTTCTTTGAGGTGGACAATACCCATGAGGAAAGCTATGTCAAAAATGAGGACCACCTTATTTATTAAATTTCTTTACATTTTATTTATTTGACAGATAGAGTTAGACAGTGAGAGACAGAGAAAGGTCTTCCTTCCATTGGTTCACTCCCCAAATGGCTGCAACAGCCAGTGCTGCACCAACCCAAAGCCAGGAGCCAGGTGCTTCCTTCTGGTCTCCCATGTGGGTACAGGAGCCCAAGCACTTGGGCCATCCTCCACTGCCTCCCGGGCCATAGCAGAGAGCTGGACTGGAAGAGGAGCAACCGGGACTAGAACCCGGTGCCCATATGGGATGTAAATAACAAATAAAGTTAACCATGTGAGCTACGGCACCGACGCCCTTTATTTATTAAATTTTAAGTCATTAGTAAAACTCTTTCCCTTTGGTTAAAAAAAAAAAGGAGGTTTTGCCTGTTTTCTGTGCTCATGGCAAAGTAAATCTAGCTGTGAAATCATCATAATTGAAGCTCTCATTTTGGCTTTTTTATTATCACAGAAAAGTGTTAGCCATTCCTTTTATAAGGTCATAAGATCAAATTGTACATTGCAGAGAGTTCTTCAGAATAAACTTCCTCTCTTTAAGAGGAATGTGGGAACAAATGAGGCTTCCTAGATCACTTATTGACAATAACAATGTCAAATGAAAACTAGCAAACAATTTAAACTGGTAAGTAACAACTTATGAAAACACCTGAAGGTCCAATGCCTTCTATAAATTTTAAGACAATAGTGTACCTATTTGGAAACATTGCTTAAATATCTAACACAAGTGTAACTTGTTTGTCTAGCAAACCCAAGTGCAAACATCTGATACAAAAATTTAGGTCACACAAACCAAAAAGGTATCATTGATTAACTTAGTTTGGATTTGAGTGATTTTTTTAAAAGATTTATTTGTTTATTTGAAATTCAGAGTTAGAGTTAGAGTTAGAGAGAGAGAGAGAGAGAGAGGTCTTCAATCAGATGGTTCACTCTCCAATTGGCCGCAACAGCCAGAGCTGCACTGATCCAAAGCCAGGAGCCAAGAGATTCCTCTGGGTCTTCCATGCCGGTACAGGGGCCCAAGGACTTGGGCCATCTTCTACCACTTTCCCAGGCCATAGCAGAGAGCTGGATCAGAAGTGGAGCAGCCAGGTCTCTAACTGGCACCCATATGGGATGCCGGTGCTTCAGACCAGGGCATTAACCCAATGCGCCACAGCGCCAGCCCTGGATTTGAGTGGTTTTACCTATAAGCTAATTAAAACAGAACTCTTAATACATTTCCCATGTAGACATTCAGTATGTGTACACATGTAACATAAACACGCATAATAGAACAATAAAGCAGCTTCAGTAACAGTTTCCTAAGATAGTTAGCTGATTTTTTTTCTACCATCACCAATTAGAGTTACTTTCTGCTCTTAGCAATATTAATTAACCATACTTTTTAAAGTTGGAATCTGTAGAACATTATTGGCTTTATCTGTTTATGGAACTGTCCCAGAGTATTGAACACAATAGAGGTCAAGGAAAAAGAGGTCCTTTGGAATCTGAAAGGACACATTTAAACACAGAACCAACAATGTTTTAACTTTATGAGCAGAAACTCTGATTCTTAAGGTTTGGAGAATACAAAACTGTGGATGCAGAGGCTTTAAATAGCCATGTTTACAATTATAAACTCCTTAATCAGCAAGAATAGGCACTTGCTTATTACTTTAATGACCAGAGTGTTGCCAGGTTGAAGTCAGGAGCTTCTTCTGGGTCTCCCATGTGGGTGTCAGGAGTCCAAGTACTTGGGCTATCTTCTACTGCTTTTCTCAGACCATTAACAGGGAGCTGGTCAAAAGTGGAATAGCTGGGATTTGAACTGGCACCCATAGAGGTTGGTAGTGTAACAGGTAGCAGCCTTATCTACTGCAACACAACACCAGCCCCCCTCTGCCTTTCAAATAAATAGAATTTTTAAAAAAGAAATGAAAAAGACCTTAAGGTAGTAAAAGTCACCATGACTGAACATTGGAGAATCTTTTTATGTGATCTATTTTTTGAAAGAATTATTTATATATTTGAAAGGCAGTGTTATATTGTGTGTGGGAGAGAAATTGATCTTCAGGTTTGCTCACTTCCCACATGGCTGCAATGACTGTGGCTAAGCCAGGCTGATGTCACAAGCCAGGAGCTTCTTTCATGTCTCTTACATGGGTGCACAGGCTATAGCATTTGGCTCATCATGTGCTGCTTTCCCAGATGTAGTAGCAGGAAGCTGGATCACTTTGGAGCATTACTGTCCATGATACTCTTCTTGTGGTTCAAGGATGTAGAACCCATGTGGCACAAAGTCTCATTTATGTGTGGGCCAAATATGACAGCTTCCAACTGTTCAAGGGTGAAGGAGGTGGGTCCTGAAATATTGTGTTAAAATAGATTTTAAGCTATAACTCTTGGTTTAAGCTTTTGTTAGCAAAATTTTATGTTGCCAATGATAATTCCAATGGCAACTTTGGGTCTCTGGAATGCAACAAATGAAGGCATGCAGACCAACAGTAATGAGATCAATAGTCAGCACAATGATGTCCAGCTGAACTTAAATGGCTTTTACTGTTTATTAAAAGGGTGACCTGCAGTATCCTGACATCTGCACATAGACAGTAGACATTGGAGGTCATCCCCTCTGCCACATAGAGTATGCCAAGTTTTGGTCCACTATATATATATATCTATATATATCTATCTATACATCTATATATATATATGGAATCTTTTATTTTATAAATACGAATTTCATGATTTCATAGGTACAGCTTTTGGAATATATCAGTTCTTCCTCCCATATCCATCCCCGCCACTCCCATCTCACTTCCTACTCCCTCTCTCATCTCATTCTTCATTAAGATTCATTTTTAATTATCTTTATATACAGAAGATCAATGCTATACTGAGTAAAGATTTCAAAAGTATGCATCTACACAGACATTCAAAGTATAAAGTACTGTTTGAAGACAGGATTTACCATTAATTCTCATAGTACAACAAATTAAGGACAGAGGTCCTACATGAGGAGCAAGTGCACAGTGACTCCTGTTGGTTTAACAATTGACACTTGGGGCTGACGCTGTGGAGCAGTGGGTTAACGCCCTGGCCTGAAGCAACAGCATTCCATATGGGTGTTGGTTCTAGTCTCAGCTGCTCCTCTTCCAATCCAGCTCTCTGCTATGGCCTGGGAAAGCAGTACAAGATGGCCCAAGTCCCTGGATCCCTGCACCCATGTGAGAGACCTGGAAGAAGCTCCTGGCTTTGGATCGGTGCAGCTTTGGCCAACTGGGGAGTGAACCACCAGATGGAAGACCTCTTTCTCTCTCTGCCTCTCCTCTCTGTGTGTAACTCTGACTTTCAAATAAATAACTAAATCTTTGGAAAAAAACAATTGACACTCTTATTTATGATGTCAGTGATCACCCAAGGCTCTTGTCATGAGCTTCCAAGGATATGGAAGCCTTTTGGGTCCACAAACTCCATCATTATTTAGGCAGAGCTATAAGCAAAGTGGATGTTCTCTGCTCCCTTCAGAGAAAGATATGTCCTTCTTTGATGGTCCCTTCTTTCCACTGAGATGTCACAGAGATCTTTCATGTAGGCCATTTTGCCACAGTGTCTTGGCTTTCCATGCCTGAAATGCTCTCATGAACTTTTTGTCAGATCTGAATGTCTTAAGGGCTGATTCTAAGGCCAGAGTGCTGTTTAGGGTATTTGTCATTCTATTAGTCTTTTTAATTCTATTGATTATCATTAGCAAACATTTGATCTCATCTATGTGATCCCTTTGAAATTTATTCCTTTCTTTATGATCAGTTATGCACTTAAAATGATCATTTTTAACTAGTAACATGGCATTAGTACCTGTCTACTTAATGTGTATCCTATATTAAGGAGGCCTCAGTAGCCATGCTCTGATTTTACTGTTCTATATCTGTGACCAAAGTCCTAGTAGACAACATGGTTTGGAGAATCACAGGCTCAAAGTGTATGGGAGACTATAGCACAATGAATAGCCATGTAATTTAATTTTACTGGCATATAGCAAGGTTTCAAAAGAGGTAATTTTTTTGCATGATAGCCCTTGAGAACAAATGAACAGTACAGATGATCCTGAGAATTTAGGATGCATGTGAGCCCATAGAGTTAAGAAGTCACTGAGAATACTAAAGACAGTGCCTATAGAATTTATTTTGATTGATTTCAGTACCTTTTGTTGGAGGAGGATCCATATAAGCTGCAATGATTTATAGCTGATAGATAGGGAAGAATGTTATTTGAGTCACACTACAGGGAACATCTATGAAACTTTGTGAATAACTGTATTTTTTTACTTTGTTTTTATTTAATAGAAACCTTCTCTTTAAAAAAATATGTTTCATAAGTAAAACTTTTGGATTATAGCGATTCTTCCCCCCATACCAACCCTCCCACCCCCAAACCATCCCAACCCCGACTCCCTCGCCCATCCCATTCTTCACTAAGATTCATTTTTAATTCTCTTTATACATAGAAGATCAACTTAATATATGCTAAGTAAAGATTTCAACAGTTTGCACCCACAGACACAAAAAGTATAAAGTACTGTTTGAATAGTTTCACCATTAATTTGCATAGTACAACACATTAAGGACCAAGGTCCTACATGGGAGCAATAGCCAGATCCAAATGCCTTAAGGGCTGATTCTGAGGCCAGAGTGCTGTTTAAGACATTAGTCATTCTATGAGTCTGCTGTGTGGCTTGCTTTCCATGTTGGATCATTCTCCTTTTTAATTCTATTATTATTATCAGACACTTGGTCTTACATATGTGATCCTTTTGACACTTAATCCTATCTTTATGATCAGTTATGAACTTAAAATGATCACTTTAACTAGTAAGATGGCATTGGTACCTGCTAACTTAATGGGATTTGGAGTCCCATGGCAAGTTTTCAGCTTTACCCTTAGGGGTAAGTTCAAGGGAACATATGCCAAGCTATACATCTTCTCCATCTTTTATTCTCTTATCACTCTTATTTTTTTTTAACAGGGATCAATTTTCAGTTGGATTTAAACACATAAGAATAATTCTGTGTTAAGTAAAAAGTTCAAACAATGGTATTAAGTAGAAAAAGAAAATACTAAAAAGAATGGCCAGTGCTGTGGCACAGTGGGTTAATGCCCTGACCTGAAGCATTGGCATCCCCTATGGGTGCCAATTCTAGTCCCTGCTGCTCCACTTCCAGTCCAGCTTTCTGCTATGGCCTGGGAAGGCAGTGAAAGATGTCCTAAATCCTTGGGCCCCTGCACTCATGTGGGAGACCCAGAGGAAGCTCCTGGCTCCTGGCTTCTGATTGGCACAGCTATGGCCATTTTAGCCATCTGGGAAGTGAACCAGTGGATGGAAGATGTCTTTCTCGGTCTCTACCTCTCTCTGTGGCTGTGTCTTTCAAGTAAATAAAATAAATTTTAAAAAATACTAAAAAGAATAAAATAGTAACCTGTTCCTCGACAGTCAGGACAAGGGCTGATCAAGTCATTGCTTCTCATAGTGTCAGTTTCACTTCTACAGGTTTCCTTTTAGGTGCTCAGATAATTGTCACAGATCATGGAGAAAATATGGTATTTGTCCCTTTGGTACTGGCTTAATTCACTACACGTGAAGTTTTTGAGATTCCTTCACTTTGGTGCAAATGACTGGATTTTTTTTTATTGCTGTGTAGTATTCCATATGGTACATATCCCAAAATTTCTTTATCTAATCTTCCGTTGATGGGCATTTAGGTTGATTCCATGTCTTAGCTATTTGAATTGAACTGCAATAAACATTGAGGTGCAGATAGCTCTTTTATTGACAATTTAATTTCGCTTGGGTAAATTCCAAGGAATGGGATGGCTGGGTCATGTGGTAGGGCTATATTCAGATTTCTGAGGTATCTCCAAACTGTCTTCCACATTGGCTTTACCAGTTTGCAATCCCACCAACTGTGGATTAATGTTCCTTTTTCCCCACATCCTCGCCAGCATCTGTTGTTTGTTGATTTTTCTATGAAAGCCCTTCTAACTGGGGTAAGGTGAAACCTTATTGCGGTTTTGATTTGCATTACTGACAGCTAGTGATCCTGAACATTTTTTCATGTGTCTGTTGGCCATTTGGATTTCTTCTTTTGAAAAATGTCTGTTTAAGTCCTTGGCCTATCTCTAAATGGGTTGTTTGTTTTGTTGTTATGGAGTTTCTTGATCTCTTTGTAGATTCTGGTTATTAAACCTTTATCAGTTGTACTATTTGCAAATAATTTTTCCCACTCTGTCAGTTGCCTCTTCATTTTCCTGACTATTTCTTTTGCTGTACATAAACTTCTCAATTTGATGTAATCCTAGTTCTTAATTTTGGCTTTGGCTGCCTGTGCCTCTGGGGTCTTTTCCAAGAAGTCTTTGCCTTTGCCCATATCTTGCAGGGTTTCTCCAATGTTCTCTAATAATGTGATGGTGTTGGGTCATAGGTTTAGCTCTTTATTCAAAATTGAGTGGATTTTTATGTAAGGCATAAGGCAGGGGTCTTGCTGCATACTTCTGCATGTGAAAATCCAGTTTTCCTAGCACCATTTGTTGAATATGCTGTCTTTGCTCCAGAAACTGGTTTTAGCTCCTTGATAAAATATAAGATAGTTGTAGAAGTTTGTATTGCATTCTGGTGTTTCTATTCTGTTTCATTGGTCTATTCATCTGTTTTTGCACCAATATCAGGCCATTTTGATTATAACTGCCCTGTAGTGTGTGTTGAAATCCAGTATTATGATGTCTCTGGCTTTGTTTCATTGTATAAGATTGCTTTAGCTATTTGAGGTCTCCTGTGCCTCCATATGAATTTCAGCATCATGCTTTCCAGGTCATCTTTGGTATTTTGATTGGTATCTCATTGAATCTGTAAATTGCTTTTAGAAGAATGGACATTTTGATGGTATTGATTCTTCCAATGCATAAAGATGGAATAATTTTCTATTTTTTGTGTCTTCTTCTATTTCTTTAAAGTTTTGTAATTCTCATCATAGAAATCTTTGACATCCTTGGTTAAGTTTATTCCAAGGTATTTGATTTTTTTTTATAGCTATTGTGAATGGGATTGATCTTAGAAGTTCTTTCTCAGCTGTGGCATTGTCTATGTATACAAAGGCTGTTGCTTTTTGTGTATTCATTTTATCTTCTGCTACTTTACCAAAGTTTTCTCTGAGTTTCCATAGTCTCTTAGTGGAGTTCTTTGGATCCCTTAAAGAAAGAATCATTTCATCTGCAAATAGGGATATTTCAACTTCTCCCTTCCCAATTTATATCCCTTTGATTACTTTTTCTTGCCTAATGGCTCTGGCTAAAACTTCCAGTACTATATTGAATAGCAGTGGTGAGAGTGGGCATCCCTCTCTGGTACTGGATCTGAGTGGGAATGCTTCCAACTTTTCCCCATTAAATAGGATGATGGCTGTGGGTTTGTCATAAACTGCTTTTATTGTGTTGAGGAATGTTCCTTCATCACCCAATTTGCTTAGAACTTTTATCGTGAAAGGGTGTTGTATTTTATCCAATGCTTTCTCTGCATTTATTGAGATAATCATATGGTTTTTGTTCAGCAGTTTGTTAATGTGGTATATCACATTCATTTATGAATGTTGAACCATCCCTGCATACCAGGGATAAATCCCACTTGTTCTGGGTGGATGATTTTTCTGAGGTGTTGTTGGATTCTATTGACTAAAATTTTGTTGAGAATTTTTGGATCTATGTTTGTCAGGGAAATTGGTCTGTAATTCTCTTTCACTGTTGCATCTTTTTTTCAGATTTAGGAATTAAGGTAATGCTGACTTCGTAGAAAGAATTTGGGAGGATTCCCTCTCTTTCAATTGTTTTGAATAGCTTGAGAAGAATTGGAGTTAGTTCTTCTTTAAATGTCTGGTAGAATTCAGCAGTTAACCCATCCGGTTCTAGGCTTTTCTTTCTTGGGAGGGTCCTCATTACTCTGAATTTCTGTCTTGGTTATGGGTCTGTTTAATTTTCTATGTCTTCATGGCTCAATTTAGGTAGGTTGTATGTGTCCAGGAGTAAGTATATCAGTTTCTGCTAGATTTCCCAGTTTGTTGGCATACAACTCTTTGTAGTAATTTCTTTCTCTTTCTTTCTTTCTTTCTTTCTTTCTTTCTTTCTTTCTTTCTTTCTTTCTTTCTTTCTTTCTTTCTTTCTTTCTTTCTTTTTCTTTCTTTCTTTCTTTCTTTCTTTCTTTCTTTGACAGGCAGAGTTAGACAGAGAGAGAGAGAGAAAGGTCTTCCTTCCATTGGTTCACTCCCCAGTTGGCTGCTATTGCCGGCGCACTGCACCGATCTGAAGCCAGGAGCCAGGTGCTTCCTCCTGGTCTCCCATGTGGGTGCAGCACCCAAGCATTTGGGCCATCCTCCACTACCCTCTCGGGCCACAGCAGAGAGCTGCACTGGAAGAGGAACGACTGGGACAGAACTGGTGCCTCAACCGGGATGAGAACCTGGAGTGCCAGCACTGTAGGTGGAGGATTAGCCTAGTGAACTGTGATGCCAGCCTCTTTGTAGTAATTTCTGATGACTCTTTTTATTTCCATGGTGTCTGTTGTTACATTTCCTTTTTCAACTCTAATTTTATTGATTTCGGTCTTCTCTCTCCTTTTTTTGATTAGTTGGGCCAATGGTGTGTCAGTTTTGTTTATTTTTTCAAAAAACTAGCTCTTCATTTTGCTGATCTTTTGTATTGTTTGTTTGGATACAGTTTTGTTGACTTAATCTCTAATTTCAATTATTTCTTTTCTCCTACTGGTTTTTGGTTTGGTTTGCTGTTGTTTTTCTAGATCCTTGAGATGCAATGATAGCTCATTTATTTGGTGCCTTTCCAATTTCTTGTTGTAGGGACCTATTGCTATAAACTTTCCTCTTAACACTGCTTTTGCTCTATTCCATAAGTTTTGATATGTTGTGCAGTCATCTTCATTTGTTTCCAGAAATTTTCTGATTTCTCTTTTGATTTCTTCTGTCACCCACTGTTAATTCAGGAGCAAGTTGTTCAGTCTCCATGTGTTTGCATATGCTCTAGAGATTCCTGAGTTGCTGATTTCCAGCTTCATTCCAAGAGGTATGATTTTGATTTTTTTTTTTTAATTTGCTGAGACACTTTATGGCCTAGCATGTGGTCAATCCTAGAAAAAGCCCCATGCACTGCTGAGAAGAATGGGTATTCTGCAACTGTAGAATGAAAAGTTCTGTAGATATGTGTTAGGTCTATTTGCTCTATAGTGTCAATTAAATCTTCTGTTTCCTTGTTGATTTTCTGTCTGGTTGATCTGTCCATTCCTGAAGGTGGAGTATTGAAGTCCCCCAAAACTATTGTACTAGAGTCTAAGTCTCCCTTTAAATCCCTTAACATATCTTTTAAATAGCCCAGTGTCCTGTAATTAGGTGCATATACATTTACAATAGTTACATCTTCCTTGGGAATTGATCCTTTAATCATAGTGCCCTTCTTTGTCTCTTGTAACAGTTTTTGTGTTAAAGTCTATTTTGTCTGATATTAAGATGCTACATCAGCTCTTTTTTGGTTTCTGTTGGCATGAATATCTTTTTCCAACATTTCACTTTCACTCTGCTTGCATCTTTGTTGATAATATGTGTTTCTTGTAAGCAGCAAATAGATTTTTTAATTCATTCAGGCAGTCTGTGCCTTTTAACTGGGGAGTTGAGGCCATTGACATTCAATGTGACTATTGTTAAGTGATGACTTTTCCTACTGTTTTTCCACAAATATTCCTAATTTATACTTTGATCTACCTTTGATCTTTTACTGAGTGATTTTCTTCCTTTATTTTCTTTTGTATTGATGACCATGTTTCTGTGTCTCTTAAGCATTTTTTTTTGCAGGACTGGGTGGTTGGTGACAAATTCTATCAATTTCCATTTGCTATGAAAGGTCTTTATTTCAACTTCATTCACAACTGAGAGCTTTGCAGGATATAATATTTTGTGCTGGCAGTTTTTTTTCTCTTAGGACTTGGTCTAAATCTCATCACTCTCTCCTAGCCTGTAGGGTTTCTGATGAGGAGTCTGCTGTGAGTCTAATTGGAGATCCTTTGAAAGTAATCTTGTGCTTCCCTCTTGCACATTTTAGAATCTTCTCTTTAAATTTCACTGTGGTGAATTTGATTACAATGTGTCATGGTGAGGATCTTTTCTGGTTTTGTCGATTGGGAATTCCGTGTGCTTCCTGTACTTGAATGTTCCTTTCTTTCTCCAAACCTGGGAAGTTTTCTGCTAGTATTTCACTAAAAAGGCCTTCTAATCCTTTCTATCTCTTCAAGCTTTCAGAAACTCCAAGAATCCAATATTTTTTTTTTTTTGTAGTATCCTATAGATTCCCAATAGTATTTTTTAGATTTCTAATTTCTTCTTCTTGTCTTTGGTTTGACTATACTTTCCTGTGCTTTCTCTCCTAAGTTCAATATTCTCTCTTTTGCCTCACTGATTATGTTTTTAAGGCTCTCCACTGCATTTATTTCTTCTATTGATTTTTTCATTTCAGTTTGATTTCTCTTTATGATCTCCATTTCACGTTCTATTGAATTCATCATTTCATGTTGATTCCCCCTTAGGATCTCAATTTCATGGGTGAGATAATTTTTCATGTCCTGCATGGATTTCAGTAGTTCTTGTGTTTGCTTTTGATTACTTATATGGAATCTTATATTCAATTTTTTGAGTTCCATTTCTTAGATTTCTTCTATCTCATTGTCTTCATAATCTAATATTAATGTGTTATGTTCTTTTGAAAGCATCATGTTGTCTTCCTTATTCTTTTTTTTTTTTTTTTTTTTTGACAGGCAGAGTGGACAGTGAAAGAGAGAGACAGAGAGAAAGGTCTTTCTTTGCCATTGGTTCACCCTCCAATGGCCGCCAAAGCCGGTGCGCTGCTGCCGGCGCACCACGCTGATCCAAAGGCAGGAGCCAGGTGCTCATCCTGGTCTCCCATGGGGTGCAGGGCCCAAGGACCTGGGCCATCCTTCACTGCACTCCTGGGCCATAGCAGAGAGCTGGCCTGGAAGAGGGGCAACTGGGACAGAATCTGGCACCCCAACTGGGACTAGAACCCAGTGTGCTGGCGCTGCTAGGTGGAGGATTAGCCTGTGGAGCCATGGCCCTGGCTTCCTTATTCTTGTTTCTTGGATTATTGCATATGTTTTTCAGCATTTGTGGAGATATCCATTGGTTTCTTCTTCTTTTTTCCACTGTGACAGCTTTTATTGTACTATGACTCTGTAGTTAAGTGGGCTTTCCAATTTCTGTGACTCTCTAGATGTTTGTACTGGGTGTGGCCAGAGAGTTCTGTTCAGTTCTCCATAGTTAAGGGCATGCCTAAGGTGACACACCCAGTTTTGGAGTGTTAAATCTTCTCTTTTTTTAAACCAGAAGGTAAATATATTCTGCACAACTGAACTCTTCTCTTCAATCGAGACCAGTTCCTGAGCGCTAGCCTCAATGGGTATAATATCCATCTGCTCTGTCCCAAGGACCACACAAAGGATTGGTGCAGTCCTCAGTGTAAGTTTAGATTCCCTAACAATGTCTCTCAGCATGAATCCAGGAACTCCTGAGCTTGTGGCATCTCCCACTGAGACTGCTTAAAGTCCCAGCCACACCATGAATTCTCCCACACACCCTCAGTTTTTTTTCACAGTGCCAGTTCAGAAGTTTCACACAGTCACAAGCTCCTAGCCCCCTGTTATTTCTTCCCACCATAGTCAGGAGTCTCCACTCAGTTGACTACCAGGCATAGATGTGAGCTGGTGCAGCTGGTACCTATGTCCACAATGGCACCCGCTCTGTTGGCTTGTCACAGTACACTTTTGTAAAGTGAGCAGAGAGAGAGAAATGTGTCCATCCTGACCTTTTTTTTTTTTTCTCCTCTAGTTTGGCTGATGCACATTTTGCCATGGGGCTTCATTCCCTCTAGGCTCTTCCCCGCATTTTTTTTGCTAGTGGCTTGGGCTTCTGTGGTCTGATCTCACCTCACTTTCCAGCACTGGTGCATAAGCTCTTGGCTGTTGGAGTCCCAAACTGTGGACACTCACAACCTCCACATAAGTCCATTGTGTCCCTCTAATTTCCATAGAGTTTCCTCTGTCATTTTTTCCCCTAAGTCTTCCCTGAGACTACACTATATCCACTTTTTTAAACTATCTTTTCTTGGGCTGGAGCAGGAACTCTCTCTCTATTCTGCCATCTTGGAACCTCCTAATAGCTGAAAATTGACCTCAAATTTTAGTCCTTTTGGAATCCTAAAATAGTCAATTTCACTCTGTGGTTATCATTCTCTTCATATCACAATGACTATATTTTTCATTCTTACTTTAGTGCTAATCAAGTATTAGAGCTCTCTTATTGACTAAGTGCTTGATATTACCATGGCAAGTCATTAGTCAGAAGGTACATTTAAGACATGTAGAGGCCAGCACCATGGCTCACTAGGCTAATCCTCCACCTGCTGTGCTGGCACCCCAGGTTCTAGTCCCGGTTGGAGTGCTGGATTCTGTCCCAGTTGCTCCTCTTCCAGTCCAGCTCTCTGCTATGGCCCAGGAAGACAGTGGAGAATGGCCCAAGTCCTTGGGCTCTGCACCCACATGGGAGACCAGAAGGAATCACCTGGCTCCTGGCTTCAGATTGGCACACTGCACCAGCCATAATGACCATTTGGAAGGTGAACTAATGGAAGGAAGACCTTTCTCTCTGTCTCTCTCTCTCTCTCTCTCTCATTAACTCTGCCTGTCAAAAATAAAAAATTAAAAAAGACCCATGGAGAGAAAATTATTTGTTAAAGTCCAATCAACAACAACTGAGTGTGGCCTTTCCACTTTCTCTCTTCTCAGGACTCACCTCAGAATCTTCATCTGCAGTTACAAAATGAGCAACTCCTATTGTCAGAGGTATGTGGCTACCACTACAGGGAGCAATAACTCTTGGAAAGGACAAGGGAATCCACTACTTCATGGTACCATTCTAGTTCATTAGTGTCTGCAACTTCATCTTCTGTTTAAGTTGTATGATGCTGAGAACTAAGTAATAATTTGCTTTTGGGTCTGAGGTGAAGTTACTTAAGATGGAAGCTCAAGACTGAGATCTCCCAATTTGTAGAATAAAGTCACTGAAAGGCAATTACCAGATCAGAGATGGTACAGAAATTTGAACAGCATAATTCACACATTGTACTTAGAAACCAAAAATGACCAATATTTTTGGGCCAAGAGTACATGCCCATGACACTACCAGTCAGATCAGGAAGAATTTGATAATAATTTCATGCCTATTCTCATTTAGACAGGAAAACAAGGAAAAGTAGGAGATCTTTAACACCCTTATTTTGTCTCATTGCCTAATTTGTGGGAGAAACCAGAAATTAAGTGCAGATCTAAAAAAATGTTTTGTTAGATATATACAGATAATCGGTTGGGCTGATGAATAGATGAATTTCAGGAACTTTTGGGTAAAGAAATATCAGATAGTACAATTTATAATATTCACAAAGATATTAGAGAATATTCACCCTGTTTTCTAGCCATACTAACCCACTAAATGTATTAGAATAATTTTCCTCACTGGGAAGTATAATCCATTGATGGCCAACAAATTGTTTTTGTAGGAAAGATCAAGCATAATTTTAAAGGATTAAAAATGCGTTATTCAGGAATATTAATTGCTTCAATGAAGATTTTAAGTTAAAAAGAGCAAGCCAGGGAAAGGCTGAGGTCAGGATCCAGAAGCTTTATCTGGGTCTCCAAAATTGCAGCATTTGCCCAACTTCCTGATGAGATTGTGAAGTGGTGTTAATCGTATAAATTTTCATGTAATTCAGATTTCTCCCCAACTCACACAGTATGTATCAGCGTTGTGTGTAGGACAAATCTGAAAACACAAAGCTTTACAAATAGCCATTTGATTTGAATTTCTGTTTCAGTATTTTGGGATGAGCTCAGCTGGGCAGTTTCTATTTTCATTCTGGGATGAGAAATAAGGGTTCAGTCATCTGAGGGATGGATTGAGGCTGGAATCTTAGAGCTGACTTCTTTTAGATGTTTGGTAGTTTGTGGTGAATCTTGTCTAGATCCTATCTCTTCAAATGGTAGGTCCCAGGGTTTTCCAGAAGATAACCGTCAAAAAAGGAAAATCTGAGAAGGGAAATGCTTTACAAAATATCTGTTTCTATCACATTTACTGATATATCATGGGGTAAAGTGAATTAAATTGTGAGTTCCAGGGTCTTGTGAAGGGATGGATATAAGGAATGACATTATTTGGAATCATTAATGAAACAGTGTACTACATTAAATATACATTAAGTATAGTTGTTCCAATGCAATTTTGGCCAAAAATGTGAAGCTGTAAGTTGCATATTTTCTATAGAATTTCACATCTCCACAATGAAGCTGATGTTTTCTCAGTTAATATATTCTTTGCTCTTTATTCATTCTACCATTTTCTTTTTTCTCCACAGTTTAATGTAGAAGCAAACCAGAAGAGTTTTCTTTTAACTCCTTCCATTCACCTTCTGTTCCAGGTATCATTCTGGGCACCTCCAGATATTTCCAAGAGCAAAGAAAATTAATACATCACCTGTAAGTGGTTTTCTTTTTGTAAAAGATTTACTTTTTTATTTGAAAGCAAAATTTACAAAGATAGAGGCGGGGGAGAGGTCTTCCATCTGCTGGTTCACTCCCCAAGTGTCTGCAATGGCCAGAGCTGAGCTGATCTGAAGCCAGGAGCCAGGAGCATCTTTCAGGTTTCCCATGTGAGTGTAGGGGCCCAAGGACTTGAACCATCTTCCACTGCTTTCCCAGACACAATTTTAGGTAATTGGATCAGAATTGGGCAGTTGGGACATGAACTGGTGCCCATATGAGATGCCAGCACTGTAGGCACCACAGTGCTTTCCCCTGTAATTGGTTTTCTTAATTATTCCTCAGCTTGTTGTCATTTTTCATTTTAGGAGATGTGTAATAGTTTATTAATTAAAATGGAAAAATAAGCATAAAGTTTATTCTCAAGGAATATACACAAATAAGATTACTGATGAATTTGGAATGATTATGAAACATAGTCATCTAAGATAAGGCAATTTGGTCTCTTTCTGTTGCCATAGAAAAACATACATTTGTTACATGTTTTGAGTTGAAACTTAGAGTACATTATGCTAATTTTTGGCAGCCATGCTGTCCAAAACAGTCTTTATAGTCATATAGATGATGTAGTGGGCAATGTTTTAGTGCCACCCTGGAAATAAATACTTAACATTCTGCAAGGGTAAGAATTACTTAATGCTAAAACATAAATTAGTTAAATTTGTTTTTGAATTGTTAGGATAATGCAGTCCTTAATAATTTTGAGAAGCTGAACTGGATTCAGGGATAGGATAAGGAATGTGTGCAGTAAAGAATCTACTGCAGGTTGTTTTTTATGATTTGTTCATTTATTTGAAAGGCAGAGTTACAGAGATTGGGAGAGACAAGGAGAAAGAGATACCTTCCATCTATGGGTTTATCCCCAAATGGCCACAATGGCCAACACTGGGCCAGGCCAAATCCAAGAGCCCGGAACTTCATGTGAGTCTCCCACATTGATGGAAGGGACCCATATATTTAGGCCATCTTTCATTGTTCTTTCAGGCACATTAGCAGAGAGCTGGATTGGAACTCAATTAGCTAGGACTTAAATTATCTGTTCACATGGATTGTCAGCATTGCATGTGGGGGCTTAACCTGCCACACCACAATGTTGCTGCTTACTTTAGGTTCATAAACAAATCTCTATGAATTTCTTTCAGTAAGTCACAAATGCAGATTGTACTTCAGATTTTCCCAAACTCTGATTTTGGGCAAATAATTATATTGTTTTCACTTTAATTTGGTATAATGTATTTTTTCTTTTTTTTATATTTAAGCTTCAATTTTATTTGAAGCCACAGAATTGGAAACCATGTAATATCTTTATTTTTTTGTAGAAACCTTTTATTTGATGAGTACAAATTTCTTAAGTAAAACTTTAGGAATATAGTGATTATTCCCACCATACCTGCCCTCCCACCCTCACTCCCTCCCCACTTCCTCATCCCTCTCCTATTCCCAGTCCCATTCTCCATTAAGATTCATTTTCAATTAACTTTATACACAGAAGACCAATTCTATACTAAGTAAATATTTCAATGATTTGTATGCACACACACAGACACAGACACAAACACACATACAAAACATAAAAAAAAACTATTTGAGAATAAGTTTTACAGTTAATTCTCATAGTACAATTCATTGGCAAAGGTCTTGCATGGAAAGTGAGTACACAGTGACTCCTGCTGTTAATTTAAAAATGAACACTCTTATTTATGTCAGTGATCACCTGAGGCTTTTTTTTTTTTTTTTGACAGGCAGAGTGGACAGTGAGAGAGAGAGACAGAGAGAAAGGTCTTCCTTTTGCCATTGGTTCACCCTCCAATGGCCGGTGCGGCTGGAGTGCTGTGGCTGGTGCATCATGCTGATCTGAAGCCAGGAGCCAGGTGCTTCTCCTGGTCTCCCATGTGGGTGCAGGGCCCAAGGACCTGGGCCATCCTCCACTGCACTCCTGGGCCATAGCAGAGAGCTGGCCTGGAAGAGGGGCAACCAGGACAGAATCTGGTGCCCCGACTGGGACTAGAACCTGGTGTGCCAGCACCACAAGGCGGAGGCTTAGCCTATTGAGCCACAGCACCAGCCAACACCTGAGGCTCTTGACATGAACTGCCAAGGCTATGGAAACCTTTTGAGTCCACAGTCTCCATCAGTGCTATAATGTATTTTCATTTCTTCAAATGTTTCTCAGTAGAATAATCAGAGACAAAGCCAAAAGCTATTTTCTGTCCTATGTCTTACTTGAATCTTCTCTCTTATTTAAAAATATTTATGAGCTTGATAGAGAAAGAAGTTGATGGAGCCTAAGAGAGATAAATAGCTCTCATGCATTTGTTTACTCCATAAATAACCATACCAACCAGAAGTAGGGCAAGACTGAAGCCAGGAGTCAGGAATGGAGTCTAGTCCTCCCTCATTGGTAGCATCACCATTGCTTCACCAGATCTGCATTAGCTGGGAGCTGGAAACTAGAGCTGGCACTGGAAATCCAACCTGGGCACTCTGAGGTAGAGTATCTTGGTTGCCATAAAAAACACGAAGCTAAATGCTTGCCCTCTCTTAAATTATTTTTTCTCTGCCATATTTCAAGTGACTGTGCATGGTGGTTTCCTGGAAATTCTTCTCTGTTCATTCCCATCATAGATGATTTCTAGACTTTTTCCTTGAACACTTCTATATTCTCCTTAACATAGCTCATTCAAGAGTCAATATTGTCCCCCTTTTGGGCTGCTGTGCAATTCCCTTTGACAGACATGGTCCTTTGTGATCTGAAACTCCTATTTCCCTCTAGCTTGGGCATTTTTCACTGCCTTTAGACCATAGGTTGACTCCCTGTCAAATGCCTCTCTGTTACTGTCCAAATGCTCAACAAGTCTAAAATGAAATCATATTATTCCTTCTTCCTTCATACCTGTATACAAGATACACAACTGAAAGTCTGTTTTGTGACAGAGTTGAGATGTTGACCAGAAGTCTTCAATTACAGGTGATGATAGCATTTGAAGACCTGGCTGTGTACTTTAGCTGGGAGGAATGGCAGAAAATGAACAATGCTCAGAAAATCCTGTACAGGGATGTGATGTTGGAGACCTATAGCAGCCTCTTCTCCTTGGGTGAGTGACAGCCATCACTCAATGGTAATAGTTTCTTGCTATTTGACAAACAAATGAACACTTTATGAAGTTCAGTGATGGGCAGGTATAGAATTTGAGTCCATGAGTAATATGAATGTCTACCATCTAAGAAAGGTTTCAAATTGGAACATTTGTTGCATAGCTCATGAACCAAGCTGTAGTCCTTTAAATAACCCAAGATAGTGATTTCACAGTCTTACATTGTTTCCATTAATAGGGCACTGCACTACCAAACCTGACTTGATCTTCAAGTTGGAGCGAGGAGCAGAGCCATGGATGGTGGAAGAATGCCTGAATCAGAGCCTTCCAGGTCAGTCTGCACATAGTGGGCAGGGAGGCCAAGGCAGAAAGGGTGCAGCAGATGTTGACTGGTGCTGTTTCCATGAATTTTTCCCAAGTCTTACTCCTGAGGACAGCTGGTTTTGTGCATCAGACACATGCATTCTAGAATATCTAGAGTATCTATTCTATTTCTATCTCTAATTCTTTTATTCTTGGTGAATATCTAGGTTAGATACAGTCCCCAAATTCTAACTTGTCATTCTCTACACTTTTATATCTTTCCTTCCTTGTTAATTTGAAAACTTATAAAAACTTGTTTCTTACTCATTGCTCAGATTGATTTCCTACTCATGGTTTTGGCCAGAAACAGAACTTGCTATTTTAAGCATCTTAGGACTAAACCAATAAATGTGGACTCTCCATTTCTTTGTTTCTTTCTCTCTCTCCTTTTTTCCCATTCTTTGTGCCTGTCAAATAAATAGGAAAATTATATGTTGCTGGAAACATTTGAAGAGTGATCCTGTGGCTGGCAACCCTCTGTTTCATTCTCTCTTTGTGTCTCATTCTCTGTCTCTCTGACTCTCAGGTAAGTAAATAAGTAAATAGTAAGAGATGGCCGGAAGTACACCTCCCTGCTGTGGCATCAGAAATCATGAAGTTAAGCAGGAACTTGTATAGGAACATGAGAATAAGTGATCCTAGACTCACTATGAAAGTGATGAGATTCTGAGACCCAAGGTCAAGTAACCTCATGGGTTTATGTTGAGTGGCTCAGATTTGTTAAAGAGTGGAGTTTGAAGTATGAATTTTCTCTTATTTTTCAGTATCACTTAAAAACAAACAAAAAGAAAAGAAAGGCACAGGAAATGGAGTTTTCTGTGAAAATAGGAGACAACTATTCAAAAGCCTTCAGAATCACAAATTGTCACAGATTAGTGTTTATAGAAGAATTGAGAAGAGATAAAAGGGGCTGGTGATTTCAGAATGACATATAAAACACTTTTCAAAGAAGGTCAACATATCCTGGATTGCAGAAACAGACTCTTTAAACTGGTAGAGGAGCCGGTGCCGTGGCACAGCAGGTTAAAGCACTGGCCTGAAGTGCCGGCATCCCATATGGTGCCAGTTCTTGTCCTGGCTGCTCCTCTTCTGATCCAGCTCTTTGCTATGGCCTGGATAACAGTAGAAGATGGCTCACATCCTTGGGTCCCTGCACCCACATAGGAGACCCAGAAGCTCCTGGCTCCTTGCTTCGGATCAGCACAGCTCCAGCTGTTGGAGCCAACTGGGGAGTGAACCAGTGGATGCAAGATCTCTCTGTGTCTCTACCTCTCTTCATAACAATATCTTTCAAATAAATAAAATAAATCTTTAAAAAATAAAAATAAAAAATTAAACTGGTAGGGAGTGTATACCCAAGGCAGTATATTAGGACTTTGTACCTGTTGTAGTTCTGAGAAGCTGAAGATGTCAGGTTTCCTTAGGAATATGGGGAAGCTGTCACTGAATGCAAATAAAAGTGGAATTTTTCAATTGAAAAATCCCATGAATGCTGTTTCCCTGGGAAGATTGAATATGAGAAAATCATAGATTCAATCTTATTCCTCAAATGTGGTCCTGCCTAGAGTATAGACACTTTTCATTTATTTTAAAGATTTATTTCATTATTTGAAAGACAGAGTTACAGAGAGAGAGAGTCAGAGAGAGAGAGAGGTCTTCCATCCACTGGTTCACTCCCTAATTAGGTGAAATGGCCAGAGATGAGCCAATCTGAAGCCAGGAGCCAGGAATCTCTCCCAGTTCTCTCACATGGGTGCAGGGGCCAAGGATCTGGGCCATCTTCTACTGCTTTCTCAGGCCACAGCAGAGAGCTGGGTCAGAAGTGGAGCAGCCAGGGCTCAAACTGGTACTCATATCAGATGCCAGTGCTGCAGGCCAGGGCTTTAACTTGCTGCACCACAGCATTGGCCCCACATTTCATTCTTCTCCATCTGCAAGTAAATGAACAAATAAAACCTTCCCATATTTATGGTTGAAACATCAGAGAGAGCATAAAACATACACTTGTTATAAAAATATGCTGGAAAAAAAGACCAGGGAATAATTGGCTGCTAGCGAATTGGTGAAGATTTCTACTAAATATTTGTTCATTTTTAAAAAATCTTCTATAGTCGTTTCATCTTTGTGAAAGGCAATGACAGTGAGAGGGGAAGAAGATCTATTAGCTACTCTCCAAATGCCAGCAAAACTTAGGTCTTACTAGTCTGAAACCCAAAGTCTAGAATTCCATTTAGTTTTCTTTGATGTATTACAGGGCCCTAAGCATATGATCCATCATTTGCTGCCTCCCAGTTTACATAAGTAGAGAGCTATATTGGAAGCAGAGTAGCCACAGCTCAAACTGTCATTTTGTTATGCAGGCATCCCAAGCAGTGTATTAACACAACTGACTACAAAAGCCATTCTGCCATACTTGTTAAAAATTCAGGTAGTAAGGCTGGTGCCATGGCTCGCTAGGCTAATCCTCCACCTGTGGTGCCAGCACCCCAGGTTCTAGTCCTGGTTGGGGCACTGTTTCCGTCCCAGTTGCTCCTCTTCCAGTCCAGCTCTCTGCTGTGGCCCAGGAAGGCAGTGGAGGATGACCCAAGTGCTTGGACCCTGCACCTGCATGGGAGACCAGGAGGAAGCACCTGGCTCATGGCTTCAGATTGGTGTGGTGCGCCAGTTGCAGTGTGCCAGCTCTAGCGGCCATTTGGGAGGTGAACCAATGGAAGGAAGACCTTTCTCTCTCTCTCTTTCTCACTGTCTAACTCTGCCTGTCAAAAAAAAAAAAAAATTCAGGTAGTAAACAGGATCATGAGTAAAAATTGGTAAGTCTATTGGTACAATTGAATATATTAATATGTTAAGGAGAAAAACAAATAATGGCATAACTAAGTAACTTGCACTTATTTTAATAAAATCTTATGCCACTTGTTTAACAAGTAACTTCATTTCTTTACATGAGTATGCCAGGAGAAACAGTTACATGTGATTCTGTGATGTAGTTTTGTTTTTTTTTTTTTTTCTCATTTCAGTTGCCATGAAAAGGGATGACCTGATTTGGACAAATCAGGAAAATCAGGACAAAATTCTGAGTCAGCATGTTATGAAAAATAACAAAACATCAACTCTCAAGAGAGTTGAAGTAAGAAAAAAACTTCATTTAAGTTCAAGCCATGTTCCAAATCTGATTAGCAAAAAGGGAAACTATTTAAGAATGAAACCTGAAGAATGCAATGGATATCACAATGTGTATCCCCTCAGTGGGCCTGATCAACTACAAGCTGGTGAAAAATGTGATGCCACTAAGGTACCTGGGAACTCACTCCAGTTCTGTGAGCCTATTAGTCAGCATCACAAGAGTCAGACTGTGAAGAACCCACTTGAAAATATTGGACCAGAGAAAGTCTTCACAAGGGAGAATATACTCTGTAAATCTGAAAGGATTCATATGGAAGAAACCTGTAATACATCAACTGTCACTGTTGAAAAGACAACTCAAATAAAAAAAACTTCCTATAAAAATTCTAATCTTAGTATGCATCAAGAAACCCACACAAGAGAAAAATTATATGAAAATATTAGATATGTGGATCCCAACACTTACCAATCACATCTTGCAATAAATCAGAGACCACATACAGGGAAAAAACCCTATGCATGTAAACCTTGTGAAAAATCATTCGATTCTAAGTGCTGTCACAACATCCATTACAGTACTCACATACAGGAAAACCGCAATGTGTGTAATGAATATGGAGAGCCCACTTATCAGATGTCAGATCTCATTACACATCAGAAAATTCACAAGCAGAGGAGGCCACATGAATGCAAAGAATATGGAAAAGCCATTTTCCAGAAATCATATTTCATAACACATCAGAGAATTCACACAGGGGAGAAACCTTATGAATGTCATGACTGTGGAAAAGCCTTTGGCCGTAAGCCACACCTTATAAGGCATCAGAAAATTCACACAGGGGAGAAACCTTATGAATGTAATGACTGTGGAAATGCCTTTCGCAATAAGTCAGAACTCAGAATGCATCAGATAACTCACACAGGGGAGAAACCTTACGAATGTAATGACTGTGGGAAAGCCTTTGGCCGGAAGTCAAGCCTCATAATTCATCAGAGAATTCACACAGGGGAGAAACCTTATGAATGTAATGACTGTAGAAAATCCTTTTGTTCTAAATCATATCTTATTGCACACCAGAGAATTCACACAGGAGAGAAACTTTATGAATGTAATGACTGTGGAAAAGCCTTTGGCTTTAAGTCAGTTCTCAGCAAACATCAGAGAATTCACACAGGGGAGAAACCTTATGAATGTCATGACTGTGGAAAAGCCTTTGGCTGTAAGTCAGCCCTCAGTAGACATCAGAGAATTCACACAGGGGAGAAACCTTATGAATGTAATGACTGTGGAAAATCCTTTTGCTCTAAATCATATCTCATTGCACATCAGAAAATTCACACAGGGGAGAAACCTTATGAATGTAATGACTGTAGAAAATCCTTTTGTTCTAAATCACATCTCATTACACACCAGAGAATTCACACAGGGGAGAAACCTTATGAATGTAATGACTGTGGGAAAGCCTTTGGCTGTACATCAGCCCTCAGCAAACATTGGAGAATTCACACAGGGGAGAAACCTTATGAATGTAATGACTGTGGGAAAGCCTTTTGCTCTAAATCACATCTCATTGCACACCAGAGAATTCACACAGGGGAGAAACCTTATGAATGTAATGACTGTGGAAAAGCCTTTGGCTTTAAGTCAGTCCTCAGCAAACATCAGAGAATTCACACAGGGGAAAAACCTTATGAATGTAATGTCTGTGGAAAAGCCTTTGGCCTCAAGCCACAGCTCATAAGGCATCAGAAAATTCACACAAGGGAGAAATTATTTATGTGATGACTGTGAAAAGGCCTTTGGCCATAAATCACAACTCAAAATGCATCAGAGAATTTACATAGGGGAGAAGTCTCATGAATATAATGACTGTAGAAAAGCCTTCGGCCAGAAGTCAAACCTCATAATGCATCGGAGAATTCACACACAGCAGACAATCATTCGTGTAATGACTAGAAAATCCTTTTGTTATAAATCACAACTCATGAAACACCAGAGAATTCACACAGGGGAGAAACTTTATGAATGTTATAGTGTGGGAAAGTCTTTGGCCATAAGTCACATCTCATAATCCATCACAGAATTCACACAGGAAGAAATCTTATGAATGCAATGACTATGGAAAATCCTTTTGCTATAAATCATAACTCATGACACATTGGAGAATTCACACAGGGAGAAACCTCATGAACCCAGAAACTGGAAAAGCCTTTGGCCAGAAGTCAAACCTCATATTACATGAAAGAATTCACATGAGAGAAGCTTTATGAATATAATGACTCTGAAAAGCCTTTGGCCATAAGCCACAGCTAATAATCTATCAGAATTCACAGAGCGGAGAAATTTCATGAATGCTGCTCAAATTCTGGAGGTAACTGAAGTGTATTAAATAGATGAGCACAATCTCTGGTGGTAGATGTCAAAATAATGATCTGATCCGGGAAGATGGGCAGAGTGCTAGTAGGATCAACAACAGATTGATCAGGTAGCTTCCTGATACAGATCTAAGTATTAATATATGGCAATTCTTTCCTTAACAACATCAATGTTGGAAAATACATGATGTGGTGCACCTTTAGAAGCCATTTCTTAAGTCTATGTGGAATGCTTTTTGTGTGTTGTCGCTCCCCCTCTTCGCGGAGGAACGACACTGGACCCTGCGCTGTTCTTTTGTCTGCTCGGCCCTTCCCAGGTTTGCTGCTGGTCCTTCCTGGGTTGGCTGCTGACCCCTCCACCTCTGTGGAGGGGTGGCACCCCCTGCCACTTTCCCCGCTTCCGCGGAGGAGCGGCACACCGCCGGCCGGCTCTCTTGGGGGCTGCTCAGGTGTTCCTTCAGATGTTCCTCGTGCATGTTGTCTCTCTCCTCCTTTATAGTCCTCTTCCACCAATCCCAACTCTGCTGCCCACACGCCAAACACACTGCTCTCCTCCAATCAGCAGCAGGATCAGCTCCTGCAGCTCATCAGTCAAATTGGCGAGAGGCAGCTGCGTAGAAGTTTACTCCTCCCCAGCGCCATATTGTGGGAGAGCAGATGCATAGAATAAGTCTTAATTCCAGTAACTTAGTCTAGTCTCAGCTGCTCCCCACAGTGTGTGTGTATTTTTCCAATGTTTTTAATCACTAATGCCTCAACATATTTCTATATTCTAAAGCTCATTGGCATACAATCCATTTACAAATAAACCTGAGTGGCAGGAAGAGGACAGTTATTTTCAGAAATCCTCTACTATCTCAGAATTTTAATTTTGGTGTTTGATTCCTCCATGGATTATGGCTTTCATTGAGTGAGGCACTGGTTAATTTGATGACTGATGCTGCCATGATCTCTGATTCTGGGAAATTGTGCATTTTCTGGCTTAGTATTGTTTTCCTCTATTCTGAAAGAGTTGCTGGTTTTCTGTATGGGCTTTCTGTAATTATATAGGACTTGATCTGAATAGGGGATGTGTGGGGAGCAACCCGGACTGGACTGAGTTACTGGAATTGGGACTTATTCTATGCATCTGCTCTCCCACAATATGGCACTGAGAGGGGAGAGACGGCTTCTGCACAGCTGCCTCCAGTTCAACCAATAGGCAGCAGGACTTGCTCCTGATTGGAGGAGAGCAGCGTACTCGGCGTGTGGGCAGCCGAGTTAGGATTGGCGGAGGAGGACTATAAAGGAGGAGAGAGACGGCATGCACCAGGAACATCTAAGGGGAACATCTAAGGGGAACACCTGTGCAGCCCCCGAGAGAGCCGGCCAGCAGTGTGCCGCTCCCCCGCGGAAGTGGGGAATGTGGCAGGGGGAACCGCCCTTCCACGGAGGTGGAAGGGACGGTAGCCAACCCGGGAAGAACCAGCAGCAAACCCGGGGACGGCCGAGCAGACGAAAGAACAGCGCAGGGTCCTGTGTCGTTCCTCCACGAAGACGGGGAGTGACATAATGGTGCCGTGACTCGGATATGAAGCCTAGGCAGGCTTTAGTGTCGTTCCTCCACGAAGAGGGGGAGCGACAGGGATGTTTTGATCTGGTTGGATTTCTTTCCATCTTATTTTTCTTTTCCTCCATAACAGGACTGAGACTGTAGCACATGAGTGATTTGTTTAGGACTTGAGGCCAAAGAAAGAGTGAAGGCATAAAAAACATGAGAAGGGGGAGCAAATTCACAGAAGAAAGTGCTGCTGACTAGGTGGCTAATGTGAGCCAGCTGGTCTATATATTGAACTATGTGGTGCCAAGATACTGCTGTCAACTGATCTCCTGAGATTTGGAATCTGAGGCCATTGTGTATCACTGGATATTTTCTCTGATCTTTTCATAACCTTGTTAACTTGAGTAAGCAGTAAGAGAGACTGGAATATTCAATACAAATTAAGAAAACAGCTTTGTATGTTTGTTATACTAAAATGTGCCAGTCAATGAAGAACAGATCATAGAGGTCCACTCAGTAGAAACACAGTTGGTCACAAGAGTGAATGAATGGAAAATTGTGAACAAGCTTTATATTATGCATTTATGTTTCAAGTTAATTGATTTGGGAAAAGGTCTTTGGTGCAATGCTTAATAAAGCACTTGGGATGTCCACACTCTAGTATGAATATGGAGATTTCTGTCCAGTTCCACTTCTGATTCTAGCATCCTGCTAATGCACATACTGGGAGGCTGCAGGTGATGGTTCAAATATTTGGATCTTGCCATTCAAATGGAAACCTAGACTCAATTTTCACCTCCTGGTTTTAATCCGTCGTGGTCCAGCTGTTGGGAAACTTTAAGAATTAGACAAGTAGTAGATCATTTCCTGCCTCTGAGTGTCTGCCGTCAAAATTTAAAAACAGCTAAAGATTCTATAGTTTAGCTTATTCCTGTTCTTTGGATAAAGGATCTGTTCATGGTTTCTTATGTATTTGTCCCTGTGATAATAAGGGTATGTATATTGTGGCTCAGCCATAAGTTTCCAAGGGAGAAGACACTTTGTGTGAGGTCAACTGTGGCTTGTCAGGAATGGCAATGTACAACCATAAATATGGAAGCTAAATATTGAATAAATACAGCATTGAAAAAGGTTTATTGGGGCTGGCGCTGTTGTGTAGGCGAGTAAAGCTGCCAGCTGCAGTGTTGGCATCCCATATGGGCACCAGTTTGAATCCCAGCTGCTCCACTTATTCAACTTTGTGCTATGGCCTGGTAAAGCAATAGAAGATGGCCCAAGTTCTTAGGCCCCTTGCACCCATGGGGGAGACCTGGAAGAAGCTCCTGAATCCTGGCTTTGGATAGGCCCAGCTCTGGCCATTGCAGCCATTTGGGGAATAAACCAATGGATTGAAGACCTCTCTCTCTCTCTGTGTTTCTCTTTCTGCCTCTGCTTCTGCCTCTTTGTAACTCTGCTTTTCAAATAAACACATCTTTTTCTGAAAAAAAAGTTTACTGAAATTTAAACATTGAAATTTTTATATCAGATTTTGACTAGAACTTTTGGATATTTAAGTGGCTTGAATACTAGTATGGATTTATACCATACTTTAAGTATCTAGGCGCATAGAATATTTATGATAAAATATAAAAGAGAACCACAAATAGAATTTTTTCAGTGTTTCTTTTTTAAATTTAATTTAAGGTATACAAATTTCATGTACTTCATACATAAAGATTCAGGAATATAGTGATACTTTCCACCCTATCCTTCTTCCTACTTATGCTCTCACACTTCTTCCTCCACTTTATTCTTTTCTCATTGTTATTTTTTATAAAAGTCTGTTTTTAGTCTAATTAATGCTTATCAAATTAACCCAGACTAAATAAAGTGTTCATCAAATTGTATGAAAAATTATTCATCAAGACAAGGACTATTAAAAACCATCACATTTTTAAATTTTTTAAAAGATTTATTTTACTTGAAAGAGTTACACAGAGAAGGAAAGGCAGAGAGAGAAGGGTCTTCCATCTGTTTGTTTACTCCTCAATTGGTTACAATGGCTGGAGCTGTGCTGATCCTGAGCCAGGAGCCAGGAGTTTCTTCCATGTCTCTCACATGGGTGCAGGGGCCCAAGGACTTGGGTGATCATCTACTGCTTTCTCAGGCCATAGCAGAGAGCTGGATAGAAAGTGGAGCAGCTGGGACTCAAACTGGGGCCCATATGGGATGTAGGCACTGCAGGTGGCAGCTTTACCCACTACAGCACAGTTCCAGCCCCCCAAATCCTCACATTTTAAAGGGTCAATTTCACTTCTATAGATTACCTTTTAGGTTCTCTATTAATGAACACAGATCAGGAAGAATATGTGGCACTTCTGGTTTGGGGACTGGCTTATTTCACTAAATACAATCATTTACAATTGCATCCTTTTTGTTGCAAACAACAACAGGCTTTCATTTTTTATCACCATGTGATAATTCATAATATGCATATACCAGAATTTTTTTATCCAGTCATCAGATGGTAGACATCTGGATTGATTCCATGTATTAGCTATTGTGAATTGGGTTACAATAAACCTGGGGTTTCAGATCACTTTCATATGCTGATTTCTTTTGGGTAAATAACCAGGAGTGGAAGGGCAGGGTTGTATTGTAGTTTTATATTCAGATTTCTGAAGTATCTCCATATTGTTTTCAACAGTGACTGAACCAGTTTAAATTCCCACCAACAGTGGAATGAGGTACCTTTCTCCTCACATTCAAGCCAATATTTGTTATTTGTTGATTTTAGTAGAGAGCCATTCTATCTGAGGTGAGATAAAAACATCATGGTAGTTTTGATTTTCATTTCTTGATGCCTAGTGATCTTGAGCAGTTTTTATATGTCTGCTGATCATTTGAATTTTCTCCCTTGAAAAATTTTTGTTTAGGTACTTTGTACATTTCCTAACTGGATTGTTTAGTTTGTTATTGTTGAGGGTCTTGAGCTCTTCATGGATTCTGGATATTAATCCTTTATCGGTTGCATAGTTTGAAAATATTTTCTCCCATTCTGTAGGTTTCCTTTTCACTCTGCTCAGTGTTTGTTTTGCACACTGCAGAAGCTTCTCAGTCTGAAGTAATCCCATTTGTCAATTTTGGCTTTGACTGCCTGTGCTTCTGGGTTATTTTCCAAGAAGTTTTGGCCTATGCTCATGCCTTGCAGGTTTTCTCAATGTTCTCTAGTAATTTGATGCTATTGGGTTGTAGAGTAAGGCCTTTGATCTATTTTGAGTGGATTTTGTGTAAGGTGTAATGTAGGCATGCAGTTTTATATTTCTGCCTGTAGAGATTCAGTTTTCCCAGCACCGTTTGTTGAAGAGGTTGTCTTTGCTCCAGGAATTGATTTTAGCTCCTTTATCAAAGCTAAGTTGGTTGTAGATGTATGACTTTATTTCTGGAATTTCTATTCTTTTCCACCAGTTTATGTTTCTTTTCTTTTTTTTTTTTTTTTTTTTTTTTTTTTTTTTTTTTTTTTTTTTTTTACTAGTATCAGGCTGTTTTGGTTATAACTGCCCTGTAGTATGAGAAAGGTCTTCCTTTTCCGTTGGTTCACCCCCCTATTGATGCTGTGGCTGGCACACCATGCTGATCTGAAGCCCAGATCCAGGTGCTTTTTTTCTGGTCTCCCATGCGGGTGCCGGGCCCAAGGACCTGGGCCATCCTCCACTGCCTTCCTGGGCCACAACAGAGAGCTGGACTGGAAGAGGAGCAACCGGGACAGAATCCAGTACCCTGACTGGGACTACAACATGGGGTGCCGGCATTCAGGTGGATGATTAGCCTAGTGAGCTGCGGCACTGGCCCAATTGTTTCTTTTTTAAAAAAATATTTATTTATTAATTTGAAAGGCAGAATTACAGATAGGCAGAGAGAGAGAGAGAGAGGTCTTCCACTCACTGGTTCACTCCCTAGACAGCTGCAACAGCTGGAGCTGTGCCCATCCAAAGCCAGGAGCCAGGAGGTTCCTTCAGGTCTCCCACATGGGTGCAGGAGCCCAATGACTTGGGTCATCTTCTGTTTTCCTCCCAGGCCATAGCAGAGATCTGGATGGAAAGTGGAACAGCTGGGACTCAAACTGGCACAATATGTGCCACAGGTGGCACCACAGGTGGCAGCTTTACATGCTATGCCACAGTGCCAGCCCCTAATGCATTTCTTTTTTAAAAAGATGTCTTTATTTGAAAGACAGAGTTTCATAGAGAGAAGAACAGAGACCTTTTATGCTCTGATTTACTCCCCAAATGCTGTAGTGGCCATGGCTGGTCTGGACCAAAACTAGAGAAATGGAGCCTCACAGGGGTCTCTCAAATGCGTACAGGGGCTCAAGTACTTGGGCCATGTTTCACTGCTTTCTCAGACACATTAGCAAGGAGCTCAGTTGGAAGAGGAGGAGCCAGGTCTTGAACTGGCACATATATGGGATGGTGGTGCTGCAGATGGTGGTTTAATCCTCTACGCCATAACACTGTCCCCATGTAATACATTTCATTTGAATGATTTGATTTTTTTATATTGGCTCATTTTATTTAACTTAATTTGGGCTTTATAGGGTCCCATTTTATCTAGCCAATATGTCACCTCCAAAAATTGCTTTAGATTTATTACTCATGCAGTTGCAGTCTCAGCCACCAATGGGATATTTGGTCACATTGAACTGTGGAAAATTGAAGCAGTGTTAAAGTGAACTGACCAAGTAATGTCCTTGTTTTATATTTATTAATTTTCTTATGATTACAAGTGGCTCTCTAAATTTATTTTTTTAAAGAATTTTTATTTGTTTATTTGAAAGTCAGAGTTACACAGAGAGAGAAGAGGCAGAGGGAGAGAGAGAGAGAGAGAGGTCTTCCATCTGATGGTTCACTCTCCATTTGGCCGCAATGGCCGGAGCTGCACCAATCCAAAGCCAGGTGCCAGGAGCTTCTTCCAGGTCTCCCACATGGGTGCAGGGGCCCAAGGACTGGGCCATCTTCTACTGCTTTCCCAGGCCATAGCAGAGAGCTGGATCCGAAGTTGAGCAGCCAGGTCTCAAACCGGCACCGATATGGAATGCTGGCGCTTCAGGCCAGGGCAGTAACCCACTTCACCACAGCGCTGGCCCCTCTAAATTTATTGTAATGCCTAGGTAAGATTCTGATTTCACCCACCCCATTCATTACACCCATAAATCTGTAGATATGTGGCTTTTTAGGAGCTGTGAAAGGTAATTTAGAACTTATGTTGTAGGAACACACAATTCAATTAGTGTCATTTTTATGTTTATCTAAAAGAAATTTTAGATTTCTAACTGTTTCAGGTTGCTCTTCTTCCAGTCCAGCTCTCTACTGCAGCCTGGGAAGGCAGTGGAGGATGGCCCAAGTCCTTGGGCCTTGCGCCCTCATGGGAGACCAGGAGAAAGCACCTGGCTCCTGGCCTCGGACTGGCATGGCGCGCCAGCCACAGCGTGCTGGCCATGGTGGCCATTTGGAGGTTGAACCAATGGAAGGGAGGACCTTTTTCTCTGTCTCTCTCTCACTAACTCTGCCTGTCAAAAAATAAAATTATATATATATACACATGTACATGTATATGTACACAGCTAATTTATTCTTTTTTGTGTTTTCTTCCTATTTCTAGTTTATTTTTGCCTGAACAGTTTTTGGTTTATAAGAAATTTTCTTAATTTGGAAGTCACAGTGACTACATGGAAGAGATAGAGATATATAGAAATCTTTATGGCATATTCACTCCTAAAGTGGCCACATGGCCAGGGCTAAACCATGCCATGTCCGGGAGTCTGGAACCCCATTAAAGTCTACTACATGGTTGGCATTGGACCAAGAACTTGGGCCATTCTTACTGCTTTTTAGTCACATAAGCAGGGACTGAATTATAAACATTGTAGGTGGGACTTAACTGGTATTCTGGTATGAGATGCCAACATCAGAAGAGTTGTTAACCTAGTGTACCACAATATCAGCTGTGATTTTTTTTTTAAATCTTTTGATTTTTTTCTTTTCTTTCCTTTTTTTCCCCTTGGTTTTGATTTAGGCACCTAAAGCCACAGGTTTCAAATTGTGTTTCTTTCTTATACCCTGCTGTGTAGATGTTCAGTGCTCTGCACCTAACGCATGCATAAGTGAGAATGTACCATTTTGCCTTAGTCTCCATAATATATTGCCCTGGTTGGGATAATCTCTCATAGTTTTTTACATTGGAATTCCAAGTCCAAAATATAGACTTGATTTCCTCTGGGTCCTCTTTACCTGATTTCTAATCAGCCACCATTTTGCTTTGTGTTTGCATGGTACTTCCTCTGTTTTTGTGCATCCCTAGTGCCTTATAAAGATCCCACTCATTTGGATTAGGGATTCACTCCATGATACCATTATAATTTAATTACGTATGTAATTGTTTTATTGGTAAATAGTTTAATTTGGGATTAGTGTTTCTTTTTTTTTTTTTTTTTTTTTTAATAACCAGAGCTGCACCGATCTGAAGCCAAGAGCCAGGTACTTCTTCCTGGTTTCCCATGCAGGTGCAGGGACTCAAGGACTTGGGCCATCCTCCACTGCTATCCCAGGCCATAGCAGAGAGCTGGATCAGAAGAGGAGCAGCCAGGACTAGAACTGGTGTCCATATGGGATGCCGGTGCCACAGGCAGAGGATTAACCTGTGCCATGGTGCTGGCCCCCGGGATTAGTGTTTCAAGATATGAATTTTGGCTGGTGCCGCAGCTCAATAAGCTAATCCTCCACCTGTGGCACTGGCACACCAGGTTCTAGTCCTGGTCAGGGCACCAGATTCTGTCCCAGTTGCCCCTCTTCCAAGCCAGCTCTCTGCTGTGGCCCAGGAGTGCAGTGGAGGATGGCTCAAGTCCTTGGGCCCTGCACCCGCATTGGAGACCAGGAGAAGCACCTGGCTCCTGGCTTTGGATCAGTGTGATGTGCCGGCCACAGCACGCCAGTCATGGCGGCCATTGGAGGGTGAACCAATGGCAAAGGAAGACCTTTCTCTCTGTCTCTCTCTCACTGTCCACTCTGCCTGTCAAAAAAATTAAAAAAAAAAAAGATATGAATTTTGAGGACAAACAATTCAGCCCAGAACAATGAAAAGGGACCCAGTGCTTTGCCTCAGAGTCAGGCAGTTCTAAGGAGGACTGATTATTTGAATTAGAAGTAGGGCTCCTCACAGCATTTTCAATACAATAGCTGTCTTATATGGGCACCTGCATGAACACACATACACACAGACACTTACACTTGTATACACATATAAAAACCAGTATGGGATGTCTAAGTGCTTTGTACAGGTAAAATCAATATAGTATATGATATGATGAAATTAGGGAACAATTAACTGTGATGAGAAGTAGAAAAATGGTAATAAAATCTGCAGTTACACATATATATGACATCCACCATTCATTTTTTCTAAAAAGTAAACATTAGAATACATGATTTCTAATACATGATTTCTAGAAATCATGCCTTACATCAATACAGACTAGTCTACATGAGAGATGTTTTCTTAAAGACCTTGCAAATTTTAACTTGTTGCTCTAAATTAGCCATTAGGATTATAGGACACATAGGAAAAAAAAATCCAAAAAGGCATAATCTATTGATGCAACTAAAATTTTGGCATATTCTCTCATTTATCTTTTCATTACCTACTAAATTAAGTGCATACTTCATTATCAATGAATTTTCAATTTCTTGAAATTTTGCATATGATCTGAAGTTTTCAAAATTATTGTCAAAGTTGTTTTAAATTCTTGAATGAATTTTACTAATTCAATGAACTTGGGGTGACTAGTACAGAATTTTTTTCTAAAGATGTATTTTTTATTTGAAAGTCAGAGTTACACAGAGAGAGAAGGGGAGGCAGAGAGAGAGAGAGGTCTTTCATCTGCTGGTTCACTCCCCAACTGTCTGCAATGGCCGGAGCTGTGCCGATCCAAAGCCAGGAGCCAGGAGCTTCCTCCAGGTCTCCCACGTGGGTGCAGGGGTCCAAGGACCTGGGCCACCTTCCACTGCTTTCTGAGGCCATAGCAGAGAGCTGGATTGGAAGTGGAGCAGCCAGGAATCAAACTGGCACCCACATGGGATGCCAGCACCACAGCGGCAGCTTTACCTGCTACACCAGAGTTCTGGCCTCTAGAATTTTTTAGTTGCTAAATTATAACAACACATATGACACCTTGGCTTCCTCAAAGCCTCCAAAGAATGTCAATAACAATGTGACTCTCAGGATATTGACAATTGATTGATGATGTTAATTGTTTGTCAGAGTTAATGTGTCATTACTGTATGACAATTACAAGTAATTCATGAATTACTGAGCATTTATTCATTACAATTGAAAGATCTTTATAAAGATTTCTTATAGGACAGCAAGTAGTTATATAGACCTACATTATTCTTTTTTTATTTTTAAACTTTTATTTAATGAATATAAATTTCCAAAGTACGACTTATGGATTACAATGGTTTCCCCCCCATACCGTCCTTCCCACCCACAACCCTCCCCTTTCCCACTCCCTCTCCCCTTCCATTCACATCAAGATTCATTTTCGATTATCTTAATATACAGAAGATAAGCTTAGTATACATCAAGTATGGATTTCAACAGTTTGCTCCCACACAGAAACATAAAGTGAAAAATAATAGATGATTTTTTTTAAAATGATGATGAAATCAGAGCAGACCTATTGTCATGTTTAATCCCAGTGAGAGTCAAGTTGGGAATTGATAATTTCTTTTTTTTTTTTTTACAGAGGATCAGTTTAGTATGCATTAAGTAAGGATTTCAACAGTTTGCACCCCCATAGAAACACAAAGTGAAATATATTGTTTGAGTACTCGTTATAGCATTAAATCTCAATGTACAGCACATTAAGGATAGAGATCCTACATGAGGAGTAAGTGCACAGTGACTCCTGTTGTTGACTTTACCAATTGACACTCCTGTCTATGGCCTCAGTAATCTCCCTATGCTCCAGTCATGAGTTTCCAAGGCTATGGAAGCCCTCTGAGTTCTCCGACTCTTATCTTGTTTAGACAAGGTCATAGTCAAAGTGGAGGTTCTCTCCTCCCTTCAGAGAAAGGTACCTCCTTCTTTGAAGACCTGTTCTTTCCGCTGGGATCTCACTCGCAGAGATCTTTTGCCAGAGTGTCTTGGCTTTCCATGCCTGAAATACTCTCATGAGCTTTTCAGCCAGCTCTGAATGCCTTTAGGGCTGATTCTGAGGCCAGAGTGCTATTTAGGACATCTGCCATTCTATGAGTCTGCTGAGTATCTCACTTCCCATGTTGGATCACTCTCCCCTTTATTTACTGCATTGGTTAGCGTTAGCAGGTACTAGACTTGTCTATGTGCTCCCTTTGACTCCCAGTCCCTCCACCATGACCAATTGTGAACTGAAACTGATCACCTGGAACAGTGAGATGGCATTGGTACATGCCACCTCGATGGGATTGAATTGGAATCCCCTGGTATGCTTCCAACTCCACCACTTGGGGCAAGTCAGCCTGAGCATGTCCCAAATTATACATCCCCTTCCCTCTCCCATTCCCACTCCCATGTTCAACAGGGATCACATTTTAGTTAATTTTCAACACTTAAGAATAACTGTGTGATAATTACAGAATTAAACCAGTCATATTAAGTAGAACAGATAAAAAAAACTACTAAGAGGGATAATGTATTAAGTTGTTCATTAACAGTCAGGGCTATGCTGATCAAGCCACCGTTTCCCATAGTGTCCACCTCACTCCAACAGGTTTCCCTCTTGGTGTTCAGTCAGTCGTCACCGATCAGGGAGAACATATGGTATTTGTCCCTTTGGGACTGGCTTATTTCACTCAGCATGATGTGTTCCAGATTCCTCCATTTTGTTGCAAATGACTGGATTTCGTTGATTCTTACTGAGGTATAGTATTCTAAAGAGTACATATCCCATAATTTCTTTATTCTTTATTCTTTATTCTTTATTCTAAAATTGGTGAAAATTCCTTAAATATAAAACAGAAATCCAACCCTCTAAATGCTCTTTAAATGGTCTCAAAGATAGCCGTGAATGAAAACCTAACTGCTAAAATCTACTAAGATTGAGGCTGGTGCTGTGGCATATTGGGTAAAGCTCCACTTCTGATCCAGCTCTCTGCTATGGTCTGGGGGAGCAGTAGAGGATGGCCCAAGTCTTTGGGCCCCTGAACTCACTTGGGAGACTCGAAAGAAGCTCCTGCCTTCTGGCTTTGGATCAGTGCATGTCTGGTAGTTGCAGCCATCTGGGGAGTGAATGAGTGGATGGAAGACTTTCTCTCTCTCTCTCTCTCTCTCTCTCTCTGTCTCTGACTTTCTGTAACTTTGCATTTCAAAATAAATAAATCTTTTTTTTTAAATCTGCTAAGATTAAGTAACAGCATGGAAATTCAATGATATTTGAATTTAGATGTTCTCTTTCCCTCTCCTTTCCTGAATCTTTGTCAGTAAACTGCAGTCCAATTGTGTGAAGCCAAGAATGGGAAGTTTTCCTTTCTGGCAGTTGACTGGATACCTTGGATGTGAGAAATCATCACTATTTCTCCTCCTTTCCATGGACCTGTTGCTGTTCCTATGCACTGGGTGAGTGCAATTGTGAGGCGGGCCCCGGGCCCAACTTGTGGATGGGCTCCACATTGGGCATGAGAACTCTTGGAAACCTGCATCCATCATATGGGATGTTCACAGTATAAAAATCTGAAAAAACTAAGTAGATTTGTGTTGAGTTCGGGTTGGAGGAATGAAGCCATCATTAAGGAACAGTTATAGGGTACTGAGTTTGTAGCTGAAGTGGTAAATGTGTTCTAAATTGACAGCCATCATGATTCCATATATCTGTTAAAACCACTCAATTGTACACTCTGAATGGAAAAATTACATGATAATTAAGTGAAAATAATATCTCCATAAGTAATTAAAATTTTATATTTCAGATAATTTTAAAACATGTACATTTAATTATTTGAATTCATGTAACACTTTATACACTAGTATTCCAAAATCAAGTATGCATAAAATGAGAATTCTCATCTTTGTTATGCATTCTATATGTAGACATGGCTAAAAATGCTTGAGAAAATTAAACTTAATAGAATGATTAACTCAGGGAGCAGGTTTTCTGTGGGTGGTGAAGAGGAAAGTGATATTTATCTTATCTATGTCTGTTTCTAAAGAATATTAAATGAATTAATATAGAACTAAACATAATCAGACACGAGATGCATGAATGTATATATTTTCATTAATGATTATTACAAGATTGACTTAATTTTTGTAAGATCCTAAGTCAATTCCACTCTGATTATTACTCTATGTTTATCACAGCAGCTATATTATATACATTTTTGTAGATTTAACACAAAATATATATTAGTACTCAGGTCATTGATCAGCAGCTTGAAATTACAAGCGCTAATCACTATGTGGGAGGTATAACATTGATTCAGACAGAGGAATTGAGTTGACAAAGGGAAGTCAGCAACAATTGAGTGTGGCTTTCCCACTTTCTCTTCTCAAAGATCCCCATCGAATCTATATCTCCAATTTCAAAAAAAAAAAAAAAAAAACAACTCCTGCTGGCACATTGTGGGGAATCCCACAGGAGTCCCAAAAGAGTTACAGAGCACCACTAGCCCAAAAAGAAAGAGAAAAATCAAAGCAAGATGGAGTTACTTGAGCTAATGCTACTAAGCATGAGGAACTGCCCAGACCTTCTGCCAGAAACAGACACAGCTTGTCAGCACGATAAGGACAGGGGAACATTACATCATAAAGAAGCAGCCAACCAGCTGCCCACTACTTTACTTCACCCACTTTACTGTATCACAATTGGTCACACTCAGAAGGCTTCTATCACACCATTGGCCACACCCAAAATCAACTTCTGGTTGGTGACACCCAAAAAGGATGGACCTGTGATTGAGGATGCCCTAGATCACAATCACTGCCCACCTACCCCAGAGGGGGGATAAAAATCAAGCCTCACAACTGCTTTCCATCCTCTTGGGCAACAATGGCTTATTACAAGTGATGGCTGAGTGGATCTGCTGCATCTTGTCAAAGCTCTGCCAAATTTTTCACTGGCCAAAACTCTGCTTGCCAGACACTATATCTTCTATTTGCTTTGCAGTATTCTTTGCATTGTTCTGTATAAACATACTGACTTACATAAAAGCAGAAGGGATATTTGGCATAAAAGTTATTAATGTTATAAGAGATGTTTTTGGCAAGCTATTTATGATCAAAGTATCTGGCCACTTTGGTAATATTTTCATCAAGATGTTTCCAGATTGTCAGTATGATTGTAGATTGGAGTAGTAGGGTTGGTGGTGAAATGTGGCGGGGTGGGGGGAGGCTTGAGATTGAAATTTGAAGACATTGAAGGATAATATAGGAAATGATGAGGCATCTCATACTATTCTGTTTCTGTCTCAGGAGCAGTAGTAAAATTTGTCAAGATGTCTTCTCATTGGTTATGCCAATAATTGGTATACAATGGTGAGATGATGAATATTTAATTGTGGAAGTAAGTCATTGATATAGGTTATTATATTTTTGATGAACTATTCTTGATTTATACCAATGCTGTCTGTCTCATCATCAATCAAGATGATATCTTCATCATTTTCATCTGTTTCCATACACTCCTAGGCTCTTTATTCACATTCCTGGGTTGTGTATCCAATTGGGAATTGATCCGGTGTAAAAGGTGATGAATGGAATCTTTGTATAATTCCATCTGGGCTCTACAGGTCTACCATATATGTATATGGGTTTGTAGTGATTATAGTCCAGTTATTAATATCCACTGAATTTTATTCTTTTAAGGTTTTGATCAAACAAGGTGTAGTTGGACATGAGCTTTCTCTACCAGTCAGTGCTGTTCACTGACTGTTCATAAAATGTTAATGTCAAGACAGGACAACCACAGTAAAGGTTAAACAGGTTGTATATATTGTAGGAAGCATGTTTGGAAGAATCTTGAAGTTGATTTCATGGGGTTGCACAGGCAGATTGGCATCCCATCATCAGGGTAGATCAGTGTTATTGAATGTTAAATTTAATGTCTGTGTCAGTGTAAATGTTGAAGATGTTGGACTCAAACTCTGAGGTTGGACTCTTGTCCAGGATACTCACCAGGATGTCTAGTAGTTGGTTGTCATAAATCCATCCAAGGGCAGTAATGGTTTTGATGAAGGTAGTGATGGCCTGCACTGTTGATGGATCCAGGTTGGGTTGGCTATTTGCCGGCATGGTCCTACTCCAGATAAGCACAAGTGTTTTTTTTTTTTTTTCTTTCTTTTTTTGTAAAGATTTATTTATTTATTTGAAAGTCAGAGTTACACAGAGAGAGGAGAGGCAGAGAAAGAGAGAGAGGTCCTCCATCCGTTGGTTGGCCAAAATGGCTGGAGCTGTGCTGATCTGAAGCCAAGAGCCAGGAGCTTCCTCCAGGTCTCCCACGTGGGTGCAGGGGCCCAAGGACTTGAGCCATCTTCCACTGCCCTCCCAGGCCACAGCAGAGACCTGGATCAGAAATGGAGCAGCTGGGTCTCAAATGGTGCCCATATGGCTTGCTGGCACCTCAGGCCAGGGCATTAACTTGCTGCACCACAGTGCTAGCCCCAGCACAAGAAAATTGACTTGAGTTTACAAAAATATTAACTCATCTCTCCTTGGGAGTTTTGATTGTTCTTTATTGCTTGTAGTCCAGTATGTGTTTCCTGGTCCATTAGCTATAATTTCTTGTGAGGATAACATTTGATCCTTAAATGTTTTTTTGTTTTTTGTTTTTTGTTTTTTGTTTTTTTTTTTTTTTTTTTGGACAGGCAGAGTGGACAGTGAGAGAGAGACAGAGAGAAAGGTCTTCCTTTGCCATTGGTTCACCCTCCAATGGCCGCTGCAGCTGGCACGCTGTGGCCGGCACACCGAGCTGATCCAAAGCCAGGAGCCAGGTACTTATCCTGGTCTCCCATGGGGTGCAGGGCCCAAGGACTTGGGCCATCCTCCACTGCACTCCCTGGCCACAGCAGAGAGCTGGCCTGGAAGAGGGGCAACTGGGACAGAATCCGGCACCCTGACTGGGACTAGAACCCGGTGTGCCGGCACTGCAAGGCGGAGGATTAGCCTAGTGAGCCACGGCACCAGCCCTTAAAGGTTTTTTTAAATTAACTTATAAGTTTTGACTTTGTGTTTTGAATTTTGTTGTGATGTTACTTCTAATAAGTCATTGGCATTTTGTATTATACTTTATGTGGGTGTTCTGTTTATTCTTGCTCTGGAGTTTAATTCAGAAACTGCAATGTCTAGGGCATTTTGCAATTTTTTAAATTATTATTGTCTAGAAGTATTTCAGGTTTAATTCATCTGTTAAACCTTTCTATGTTACCACTAGCATGTGGATTATATGCCATATGATAGTTCCATATTATTTTTTATTGATTTATTTGAAAGTCAGAGTTACACAGAGAAAGGAGAGGCAAAGAGAGAGAGAGAGAGAGAGAGAGAGAGAGAGAAAGAGAGGTCTTGCATTTGATGGTTCACTCCTCAATTGTCCTCAATGACTGGAGCTGCACCAATCTGAAGCCAGGAGCCAGGAGCTTCCTCCAAGTCTTCCATGCAGGTGCAGAGGCCCAAGGACTTGGGCCATCTTGTACTTCTTGCCCAGGCCATAGCAGAGAGCTGGATAGGAAGTCGAGCAGTCAGGACTAAAACTAGCACCCATATGGGATGCCAGTGCTTCAGGCCAAGATGTTAACCCATGGCGCCATAGTGCCAGCCCCAGTTCCATATTATGTCAAAATTTTCTGCCCATCTTTTAACTTTATATCCCATAAAATGAGATCCTTAATCACTTTCAATCACTGTTGGGACTCCAAAGAGTGAAATCCATGTCCATAAAGTACTAATAGTGTTGTCCTGGTTTGGGTGTTTGCATTCTCTAGCAATTTCCAGTCTTGTTGCAGTATCTACTATTGTACATGCATATCTCTTTTGGAGCTTGAGTAATGAATCTATAAAGTCGATTTGTAGTAAACAGCTAAATGTTCTAATTTTATAATTTAATGGTGGCTATCTGTGTCTAAATCTTGGTGATATATTTGGACAATCTGTACACATTTTAATAGCATTCTTACACTGTTGCCATGAGATGGGTAGGTTTCAATCAGGAACCCATTTGTACATTGCATGTGTTCCTATGTGTCCTAGCCATTGATGTAATTGAAGGGTTTCTTTTGTTATCTCTAATGGATCAGTATTAACTATTTTCCATTTGGATTTTTCTTTAATTTTAGTGTATTTTTACTTTATATTCTCAATTTTGTTTAGTGATTTTCAATTTAGGTATGTTAATTTACCAATTATTACAGTTTTTTTTTTTTAGCTTAATAGTTGCTATTTGATCTATTTTACTAAATCTGTCTACAACCTCATTGTATTGTGCTTCATGATTGGGTTTGTTAGTATGGGCATCTACATGAGCAATCATTACTTTAAGTTTGTTAAATCATTATTTTAAGTTTATTTGGACTCAGATATCTTAGTACAAGTCTCATTGGACCATATATCGTTACCATAGATTTGCCAATCATTTTTCTTCCATTTACTAGGCCAAATTGTGACTGCATTGTATGAGCACTGTGAATTATTGCAAATGTAAATGCCTTTGTGTCCTTCTTGGATTGTTTTCTCTACTGCTAACCAAATTGCAAGAGTTTCTGCATGTTGTGCTGATTTGTCTATTCCCTCTATTGTCAGGATCATTCCATCTGAGGGTCTATAGGCTGCACCTTTCCAGGGTCTACCAAGGCTGAGCCATCTGTAAACCAGGCATTCCTGAGTTGCTCTGATCACGTTGGTCCCCAAGTGCCAAAGGGTTTAGATGGTGGGTTTTGTGTTTGTGGTAGTGGTGTTGTCATCTCAGCCACCTGTGCACTGACTTTTGATACGTTGCCACCTATCTTTGCCTTGTGGTTCTTCATGAATTCTTGGATATGCCATTTCCAAGTTAAAGCCTTTGGTTCCAGATGTTCTCTGTGGATTGCCTACCCAGTCAAATTAACCCTTGGTAGTACAAGTATTATGGTTTGGATTTCTATAGGTTGGTCCTGGCATAGGGGTTCACATTTCTCAGCACTTCATATAAAGTCCATATTATTTTTTGAAATAATCAATACTTGAAAGCTGAGTATGGAAAGCACTTGCAGTAGAATTCAATTGGTATACTGTGTTTTTCAATAATTTTATAAAGTGCCCAGTTACCATACCCTTCCAAAAATATAATGTCTATAGTACTTTTGCCTCCCTTTATATTATGTAATTCTTAGTATGTTTTAACATATTATACATATTCTTTGAAAGTTTGGAGGGCTTGTTGTTGTTGCCCTATGTAAATTTGGATGCTTTTCTAGTAATTTTATATATTGCTTTAAATATAATTTGTAAATATGGACTGTGACTCCTCCAATATCCAAATAATCCAATTAATCTTGTGCTCCATTTTTTTTCTGTTGTAGCAGATAAACTCCCTATTTTATCTATTATAGTATTAGGGATTGTTTTACCCTCATTGTTCCATTCTATGCCTAAGAATTTTACTTGGTGGCTTGAATTTTGTATTTTAGATTGGGTGATTGTCCATCCATTACTTCTTAAATGTTTGATAAGCTTATCTAAAGTGTGTTAGCCACTCTTTCTTATCTCCATAAATTATTAAATCATCAGTGTATCTTAAAACTTGCATATCTGGATTTTTATTTTTAATTTCTTTTAGATATCCATTTATTATTGTATGTGCAATATTTGGGATATTTTATATCCCTGACATAGCCTAGTGAATTGATATTGAATTTTATTCCAAGTAAATGTAGTTTGTTCTCTTGAATTTTTAGATAATGGAGTGCTAAAGAACATATCAATTAGGTCTATTGTGGCAAAATATTTAAGATTGTCCATAGTAAGCTTATTGATAATTTTTCTACCTCTGGTAAGTTTCCTGGCATGGCAGGTACATTTTTATTTAAGTTTCTAACATCTACTTTGAATCTATACTCACCATTGTGGTCTTTTTATAGACCATACCTGACTATTGAAATTAAAGGTTTCAGTTTGTTCAATTATTCCCTACTTTAAAAGCTCCCCTATTTTGTTATTATTTCTTTATTCTACTTTTAGGGGGTATTGTTTAGTAAAAGTTGATTTTGGTATTGATAATTCAATTGGTTGAATATTAATAGCTGCTAGTAATGATTGTTTTACTGATTTTTAAGGTGAATGTGGTCTTTAAATATCATTGGGATCCAATTCATTTCCAAAATATTACATGGGGATTATGCTAGAATTGCTTTACCTAAAATCTTTCCTAACATAATTTTTTATTTTAATCAGGATGTCATACACCTCTATAGTCTGTCCACTAATGGCTTCAATAGTTATCTTAGTTTTAGTTTTAGTGTCTATGTTTCTAATTATGGTTACTTGGCTTCCTGTATCTGTTAAGAATTTTAACATAACCTATATTTTTAATGTTAATTACTAAATTTATAAATATCTAATATATATACAGTTACATTTTAATTGTATCTTGGGTTTGGGTTTCCATTTTGGGAACTTGAATTTCCTGTATCCCCATTGAGGGGTGCTGTTGAGCTGATTGGGCTATTCCCTGACTCTTGCCTGTTTTGGCGGTATGAGGGAGACTTTGTTGGCCTTAGAGATTTTGGAGGGAATTTGAGGCCCAACAGATTTCTGGTGTAAGGTGGGTAATTCTGGAGTCCCCTGTTGGAGTTTTTTTGCTATGTTTCCCCTTTGGTAATTATTTTATGTTTAGTTTGGGTTTCCACTGTATGTTTTTAAACCCTTCCCCATTAGGATTTGCAAAGAAAGAGGCAGATGTCTGAGTTTGGGTGTTAAAAATGATAAATGTTGACCCTCTTCTAGGTCTCTAGCCTGGTGGAAGTAATCAACAATTTCTTGCATTACTCTGGTCCCCATCTGGGTGGAGATCATGGTAAGATGCAAGTGTTGTGGTCCACCTTTAATAATTACATTTTTAATCCATTGACACCATCATTGGAGTGGTTACCTCTCAGGAATATATCATTAACACCCCAATTTTTCTACATAGCCTTATGGCTTGGTTGATATTATTACATTTAATCCGGGCATTGAAAGATTCTAAATCTAATATTGGGAAAGCTTGCTGCCAAGCTTCTGCTATCCAGTCAAAAATTGACTGTTCATCATATAATCATCTATCATTTGACAAAGTTTGTCATGTATTACCCAATTTTCTACTATTCCAGCTAGAATATTCATTTCTCACCCACTAACTGAAATGCCATTTGCTCCTTTAGTCCAGAGCTTGTATAAGAACTCAACATCTTAAGTCCCTTTTTGGGCAACGTCCTACCTGTATTTTTGAAGTTCAGCTTGTGTAAACTCTGATTTCTATGCTGACTTTGTGATCTCTTGTTCTTTGAGTCCTATTTTCTTTATTAGCAGCTACTGGTAAGCTGGACTTAGCTTGTTTATTTTCTAAGAATGGGTAATTATTTAAGAATGGATTAATTTGGGTCTTGTCTAATACCTGTCCGGCTAATTCCCTTCCCTTAGATAAATCTGAGTCAGTATCTGCATATTATCTTAGGGACTTCATGAGGGGGAGCTCTTGCCAGGATTGGCTCCACTACTTCTGGAGAGTGTAAGTTAATTGTAAACATCAGTCCCCTTTTTACTCTTAGTGAATTTTTCTTGAGTAATTAATTCCACCTTGTATCAAGATTTATTAACCATTAATTCATTTACCTCTTTTTTCTTTCATTTTTTTTATTTTCTCCCAGATCTCACTAATTTTGTCTCATATTTATAAACAATATGGCAATTTGTACCCATATTATGTAAATATCTACACAAAGTACAAAATATCCATATGACTTGGTTATACCAATATAAATAAATACATATGTATTTATGCTGATATTTAGTTTTTTTTAACCAAGGTTAATTATGCTATATAGATGGCCAGATTGATTAGCACTTTAACCTACTTTCCCCTCAAATACCTCCTAACCTTCACACATTGATCTTTAATGCTTACTAGGTAGTAAAATTCCCATTCTAGGTACTTATATAGCCTTTTAGACAGCCAGCCACACATTTAAAACTTAGTTCTCATGAGATCAGCATCAAAGGCCCATTTTACCCCTACCAGAGCTGCTCTTACCATAACCTTGTTCTCCTAGCCTTAGACATGGGTGCCTTTTGGAGGCAACTAGTCTGGTGCCCCTGTGGTCAAGAGACTTAGTATTGGAGTCTTGAGTCTAGAAACCCATTTTGCCCCTACGAGAGCCAGTCTTTTTACAGCCCTGACCACCTGGCCTTAGCTCTGTGTACATTTTGGAGGTCACTAATTTGGGTCCCCTTCATCAAGGCCCCAACTTATATGGGTATTAGTGATCCCTTACCAGAGCCAGTCTTACCACAGCCTTAGCCACCTAGCCTTAGCCATGAATGCCTTTTGGAGGTGACTCTTGCCAAATACTCATACCAAGCTTAAAATCACCTGGGAGAGATTTTGAGTGGATATTTTAAAAATCCTGCTGACTACACCAACTGTCATGAGTGTAGTAATGGCATGGAGCTGGTCTTGGTTCCAATAAGGCTTTTTATTATGCAGTAGTAAAATCACATGTTTTAATTTGTATAATACAACACACTGTATAAACCAACCACTCAGGGATCCCAAAGAACCTCTCGTGCTCCTCATGACATGTCTTAGACCCAGAGAGAGGAATTGCACAGAGTCTGCAGGAGTGGTGCCTCTGAGCCAGAAAGCACAGATCTCCAAGGCAATTAGAGTCTCAGCATCTGGCTGGTGTTTGGGCTTCAAAAAGGAAGAATCTCAGCTCAGGCAGAGCAGAGCCTCAACACCCAGTGAGTGCAGGGCTGGCTGGGAGAACTTCTCTCACAGGAATGTGAGTGTGGTGGGTCAACTTGGAGCTTTCAGATGACTGCACTCACCTGAGGCTCTTAACATGAGCTGCTTGGGCTATGGAAGCTTTTTGGATCCACAAACTTTATCAGTATTTAGACAAGGCCATAAGAAAAGTAGTTCTCTCCTCCATTCAGAGACAAATATATCCTTCTTTGATGACCACTTCTTTTCACTGATGTCTCATCCACAGAACTTCTTCATCTAGAACATTTTTTATCACATTGTCTAGGCTTTCCATGCCTGAAATGCTCTCCTGGGCTTTTCAGTCAGACCAGAATGGCGTTAAGGGCTGATTCTGAGATCAGAGTTCTACTTAAAGCAATTGTCATGCTATGAGTCTGCTGTATGGACTACTTCCCATATTGGAGCATTCACTCCTTTTGAATTCTATTATTATTATTACCAAACACCTAATACTACTTATCTGATCAGTTTAACACTTGATCCTATCTATATGATCACTTTACCACTTAAGCCTATCCATATGATCTATAATACTTGAGTTGCTATTTCTATCAGCAGCTTATGGGAATTTGGGGTGCCATTGCAAGTTTTTATACTGTACCTTTAGAAGTAAGTCCATATGAATGTATGCAAAACTATACTGCTTTACAATTACAAAATTCATACATTTTATAATTACATACTTAGAATCTTGGTAATTCTTCTTACTGTGCCTGCTCTCCCACCCACACCCCCACCCTCTTCCTCTTCCTTTTTATTTTCTCTTATTTTTTGCTAACACCTATTTTCTATTAACTTTTTACACATATGATTAACTCTATGTTAAGAGTCCAACAATTAGTATGAAAGAAAAAATAAGGAAAATATGATAAAGGAAAACAAAAGAAAAGCAAAAATTAAAAAACAACTGTTTCTCAACAGTCAAGAGAAAGGCTGTTCAAATTCATTGTTTCTTAAAGCATCATTTTCTTTTTTTTATTATTTTTTTTTTTTTTTGACAGAGTGGACAGTGAGAGAGAGAGAGAGAAAGGTCTTCCTTTGCCGTTGGTTCACCCTCCAATGGCCACGGACACCGGTGAGTTGAGGCTGTCGCATCATGCTGATCCAAAGCCAGGAGACAGGTTCTTATCCTGATCCCCCATGGGGTGCAGGGCCCAAGTACTTGGGCCATCCTCCACTTCACTCCCTGGCCACAGCAGATAGCTGGCCTGGAAGAGGGGCAACTGGGCAGCAAGCTCCATAGGCCCATGGCCACCGGGCCCGACCCTGCAGCCTGCCTGTTTGGCTGGAGGCACAGAGAGGGCAGGTCTCACCCAGCCAAGCCCAGAGTTGGCAGCACGCACCCATAAAGCCTCTACTGGAAGTTCCCGGGAGGATGGACCTCCCTCTGGTTGGGCATTGCAAAGCCAGACCCGCTTCTGCCCCCTGGGTTCCTGGCCTCCAGGGCGCACTTAGGAGCAGGTGGGCCCCCCCAGATTCCGTCTGCCCTTCGCCCGCGGAGCCTGCAGGACCCCTGGCTCTAGGAGGCTGGCCAGCTGGTGCTGCCAACTGGCCCCAGGTGCTAGCTAGAGGCAGCGGCCGGCCTCAGGAGCACACCTGCGGGCGCCCCCAGGCCACACAAACATTCTCTGAGGGAAGCAGGAGCCCCAGGCAGCATCTCCCTCTGGCTCAATGCCTCGTGCATGCGCCCTCCAGGGCTCCCCACACTAAAGGCTTGCCTAGGGCGGGGCCATTCCTGGGGGGGGGCTGCTGCTGGAACACACAACTCCTGACACGCATGCATCCTCTCAGAGTGCCTACAGGACTGCAGTCTGGGCCCTCCTGCATTCCTGGGCACCTCCGAGGTTCCCCCCATCTCCCTTGGGTCCCCGGGTTGCACAAACATTCTCTGAGGGCACCTAGAGCCCCTGGCAGCATCCTCATCTGGCTCTCTGGCTCCCTGGCTCATGCATGCACAGACCAGGACTCCCTGCACTAAGAGCTGGTAGGGCAGGGCTGTTCCCAGGGACTGCTGCTGCGGGGACACTCCGACTCCTGATGCCCACTGGGTGGTCCACACGAGATGAGCTCAGTGCTGGGGTACGGGCTGTCCCACTGTGGCCTCCTGAGCCTGTGCACACGCGTGGGCCCTTTCAGAGTGCTGGCAGGGCCGGAGTCTGGGCCCTCCTGCGTTCCTGGGTGCCTCCGAGGTGCCCCCACCTCCCTTGGGCCGGGATGAGGCGCAGCCCCAGGAACCCTGTGCCACCTGGCTGGCGCGTGGAGGCCCCGCCCACGGGCAGGGCAGCAAGCTCCAGAGCCCCACGGCCGCTGTGCCCGACCCTGCAGCCTGCCTGTCCGGCTGGAGGCACAGAGATGGCAGGTCTCCCCCGGCCAAGACAAGAGTGCAGCACGCACCCCCAAAGCCTCTGCTGGCACTTCCCGGGAGGATGCAACTGGCTGCCCCTGGCTGGCTCCCTCCTGCTGGTCGGGCAATGCAAAGCCAGACCCACTCCTGCCCCCTGGGTTCCTGGCCTCCAGGGTGCGCTTAGCAGCGGGCGGGCCCCCCTCGGCTTCCATCTGCCCTTCACCCGCCCGCGGAGCCTGCCACAGCCCTGGCTCTAGGAGGCTAGCCAGCCGGCACTGCCAACTGGCCCCAGGCGCTAGCTAGAGGCAGCGGCAGGCCTCGGGAGCACACCTGTGGGCACCCCCAGGCCGCACAAACATTCTCTGAGGGAAGCAGGAGCCCCAGGCAGCATCCCCCTCTGGCTCACCTGCTAGTGCAGGCACAGTCCAGGACTCCCACATGAAAGGCTTGTCTAGGAAGGGGCCGTTCCCGGGGACGGCTGCTGCTGGGACACACGGACTCTTGACGCCCACTGGGGCGGTCCACGCCAGATGAGCTCGGTGCTGGAGTACGGGCTGTCCCACCGTGGCCTCCTGAGCCCGAGCGGACACGCGTGGGCCCTCTCAGAGTGCCAGCAGGGCCGGAGTCTGGGCCCTCCTGCGTTCCTGGGTGGCTCCAAGGTTCCCCCCACCTCCCTTGGGTCCCCGGGTCATACAAACATTCTCTGAGAGCAGCTGGAGCCCCTGGCAGCATCCTCCTCTGGCTCTCTGGCTCCCTGGCTCATGCATGAGCAGACCAGGACTCCTTGCGCTAAGAGCTGTTTGGGCGGGGCTGTTCCCGGGGACTGCTGCTGCTGGGACACACCGAATCCTGATGCCCACTGTGTCGCTCCCTTGCCCGCAAAGCTACGACAGTGCTCCCAGCTGATCGGTCTTCAGTAGACTTTTATTTAAGCAGGAAAAAGAAAGCTCCTGTTACCATTTCACAAACAATTATATAGTATAACATTGTTGAAGCATGTAATGCAAACTTAGTCCATGCTACAGTCCATGCGGCGGTGCTCCAATCGGGTGCCTGATCATGCACAGTCCATGCGCTCCTTGTCCAACCATAGAGGTGATCACCCGCCTTCATCCAATCAAGCTCCTGGTCACGTAGCAGGTGACTCCGATGCTAACAACAAGCTTCCACCTGGTGTTTTCTCAGCCTTGGTCACTGGGAAAAGAAGTACAGGAAGCCCCAAGGCCATAGTTGTTTTGACTCTAGCCTGGGGTTATGAACGATCTTGATATCACCATAAACATCCACACAGCAGTAACTATTGCAAATGGTCAGCAAGCCGGCTCATGGGTCCCCACACACTGAGTGGTCAATGCGAGATGAGCTCGGTGCTGGGGTATGGGCTGTCCCACCGTGGCCTCCTGAGCCCAAGTGCACACGCGTGGGCCCTCTCCTAGTGCCGGCAGGGCCAGAGTCTGGGCCCTCCTGCGTTCCTGGGCACCTCCGAGGTTCCCCCCACCTCCCTTGGGCCGGGATGAGGCGCAGCCCCAGGAACCCTGTGCCACCTGGCTGGCGCATGGAGGCCCCGCCCACAGGCAGGGCAGAAAGCTCCATAGGCCCACGGCCACCGTGCCTGATGCTGCAGCCTGCCTGTCCGGCTGGAGGCACAGAGACAGCAGGTATCCCCTGGCCAAGCCCAGAGTTGGAAGCGTGCACCCCAAAAGCCTCCGCTGGCAGTTCCTGGAAGGATGGACCTGGCTGCACCTAGGCTGGCTCCCTCCCTCTGGTTGGGCATTGCAAAGCCAGACCTGCTCCCCCCCCCCCCCCCCCCCCCGTGTTCCTGGCCTCCAGGGTGAGCATAGGAGCGGGTGGGCCCCCTTCGGTTTCCATCTGCCCTTTGCGCACACCAGCTGGCGATGCCAACTGGCCCCAGCTGCTAGCTAGAGGCAGTGGCTGGCCTCAGGAGCACACCTGCGCGTGCCCCCAGGCCACACAAACATTCTCTGAGAGAAGCAGGAGCCCCAGGCAGCATCTCCCTGTGGCTCGCAGGCTCGCCGTCTCTCGCTTGCGCAGTCCAGGACTCCCCACAGGAAAGGCTTGTATAGGGAGGGGCCGTTCCCGGGGGGGGGGGGGGGGGGGGCGGCTGCTGCTGGGACACACCTACTCCTGACGCCCACTGGGGCGGTCCACGCGAGATGAGCTCGGTGCTACGGTACGGGCTGTCCCACCGTGGCCTCCTGAGCCCGAGCGGACACGCGTGGGCCCTCTCAGAGTGCTGGTAGGGCGGGCCGGAGTCTGGGCCCTCCTGCGTTCCTGGGCACCTCCGAGGTTCCCCCCACCTCCCTTGGGTCCCCGGGTCATACAAACATTCCCTGAGGACAGTTAGAGCCCACGGCAGCGTCCTCCTCTGGCTCTCTGGCTCCCTGGCTCATGCATGCGCAGACCAGGACTCCCTGCGCTAAGAGCTGGTAGGGCGGGGCTGTTCCTAGGGGCTCCTGCTGGGACACACCTACTCCTGATGCGCACAGGGTGGTCCACGCCAGATGATGAGCTTGGTGCTGGGGTACTGGCTGTCCCACCGTGGCCTCCTGAGCCCGAGCGCACACGCGTGGGCCCTCTCCGAGTGCCGGCAGGGCCAGAGTCTGGGCCCTCCTGCGTTCCAGGGCGCCTCCGAGGTTCCCCCCACCTCCCTTGGGCCGGGACGAGGCGCAGCCCCAGGAACCCTGTGCCACCTGGCTGGCGCGTGGAGGCCCCGCCCACGGGCAGGGCAGCAAGCTCCAGAGCCCCACGGCCGCTGCGCCCGACCCTGCAGCCTGCCTGTCCGGCTGGAGGCACAGAGATGGCAGGTCTCCCCCGGCCAAGACAAGAGTTGGCAGCGCGCTCCCCAGAAGCCTCCGCTGGCAGTTCCCAGGAGGATGCAACTGGCTGCCCCTGGCCGGCTCCCTCCCGCTGGTCGGGCAATGCAAAGCCAGACCCACTTCTGCCCCCTGGGGTCCTGGCCTCCAGGGCGCGCTCAGGAGCGGAGCGGGCGGGCCCCTTCGGCTCCCGTCTGCCCTTCGCCCGCCCGCCCGCCCGCCCGCGGAGCCTGCCTGCCACAGCCCTGGCTCTAGGAGGCCGGCCAGCCGGCACTGCCAACTGGCCCCAGGTGCTAGCTAGAGGCAGCGGCAGGCCTCGGGAGCACACCTGTGGGCGCCCCCAGGCCGCACAAACATTCTCTGAGGGAAGAGGAGCCCCAGGCAGCATCTCCCTCTGGCTCGCAGGCTCGCGCTTGCGCAGTCCAGGACTCCCCACGGGAAAGGCTTGTATAGGGAGGGGCCGTTCCCGGGGGAGGGGGGGGCGGCTGCTGCTGGGACACACCTACTCCTGACGCCCACTGGGGCGGTCCACGCGAGATGAGCTCGGTGCTCATAAGATATAAGATATTACTTTGGTGCCATGGCTGGGATAGCCTCATTTTGGTAATCCAGCATGCTCCAGTGCTCTGGGGTCCTGGATTTCTGTTGGTCACAAAGCACACCTCTGGAATTCTTTGCAAGCCACTTAATGCTCTTTAATCTTCATCCACACATCGGCTTTCCATATTTTGATATAAGACAGGGAACGGGAAGCCCTCACTGCGAGTTCTATTTGAGTCGTGGTCTAATGTGGGATACTCGCCTGACTCTAGCACTGAACTCTAGCCACCACTCCTACTTAAGGCCTTTAGACTCTTCGGACACTGTGTCCAGGCAACAGTGGGTTCGTGTGACGACTCCATCTCTGTTCACCTCTTTACAGGTGAGGCCCTGGGCTCCAGCGGGTGCTTGGGTGACGACCCCGCCTTCTGTTCCTGAAGAGTTTAAATTGTATATGTGCGGGTGTAAAAAGTTAAGCTTAAGCTTACAGGTTTAAAGCTTCCTGCTGCAGCTGTGAAAATAAGACAGAGTAAAGTAGCACCTTGACAGTAGGGACTCCATTTTGGAGCCCTTGAGACTGCATTCTGGGAAAGCAATCCCCCCCACCCCGTGAGACTCTGGTCTGAAACTATGATCTCAAATTGTCAGACAATAGCAGTACACTACATAACCCTTGGCAACGCACAAAAACCCCCTAGTATGACTGCTCAAGCTTAAAAATAAAAAGGTTACACCTGGGTTACCTGAGCTAATAATGAAAATGTGATTTGTCTATGTCTTAAAATCATAATTGCTGATTGTAAGATATTAGCAACCGCTTAGCAACCGTGTATTCTCTCCCCCCTCCCGATTTTGCGGTTTTTGCCTTTACAAACCCTAACCTTTGGTTATTCGGGGCTGCTCTGCTCATGATGATCAGACAGCCCCAGCATGCTGGATAATCAATAAAACTTCCCCGTGCTGTTTGCATAAGATACATGTCTCTTGGTGACGTTTTTCGGGTGGTCGACTCTAACATTCCCATATTCTCTCCTTAGTCAGATAGCCGGGATGCAAGGACGCTTGCAATCCACGGGTCTGACTCTACAGGTTGCAATAGGAACTTTTCTCTAACCACGTTCTGTCTGATGGTCCCTCTCAAATTGGCCCCAGCCCTCAAAAGCGGCCCCTCCATGGTGGGGCATTTGGCCCTGAGGGATCAGAATTCAGAGTAGTTTGACCCTGATAACACTGAAGATCTTTATCATTCAAGTTCAGTATCACTCCCGTGAGCATTGGGGAAAATGGAAGGAGATTCCATACGTTCAAGCCTTTTCCTATCTTCGAACTAAACCTTCCCTGTGTACTTCTTGCTCTCCCGCTCAAGTCCTTCTGGTCTCCAAGATTCGCACTAGGGGCCAGAAGCCTGAGCAAAAAATCCTCTCTTCTGCCCTGATCCTGTTCCTGCCACTACCACCGCTTCCTTTGATCTTGCAGATGACTTCCTCCTGAGCTCCTACTCCCACTCACTGTATTTCCCCCTCCCACCTAGGAATTCTTTATCTCAGAGACGAAAGTCTACTATCTCTGTCTTATTGGTTTGGGAATGGCGGTCTCCATGGTTTTCAACTGGTCTTTTGTCCCTCTCCAGTCCCAGTCTTACCATAAGAATAGCAAGGGAATGGTAGTCGCAGCCTTGTGGGCTCCCTGCTTATTGAGAAACAAATTAGGTATCCCACCCTCTTAGGGCTCTTTTGTTTTATCATGAACAAGCCAGACAGGAAAATCAGATTTCCTGCTTGGACCTGGCTCACTGTAATTTTTCTTTAGGAATACCACTACCTTTAAAACTATTGCTTTGTAAAATGCTAAATTTATTTTGCAATTTATTTTAACAGGTTTCCGGGTAATCAGTACTCAATGAAACAGCAATGAGTATGAATGCAATTTTAATTTCAATTAAATTCAGATAAAAATATATCAGCATCCTAAGTCATTTAGGTGTAACTGCTAATTTAAATTGGGTAAAACTTTTGTATACTCAACATGTTATATTCTATAAAAATCTATTCGGGTTAGTTTATAAACTGAAAATAGTTCAACACTGTTTAAAGTAACTCAGGCTGAAATTTGATGTGTTACCTTAATCTTACTCTAAAAATTTTTAATGGGTTATTTCAAAATTAAATCAAGGACATTGGCAGATGGAAAACATCACAAGTATACTAATCTATTCCTCTTTGACATAAAATTAAAATCTAATCCTCTGTTAAAGCAATGTGTTAAAGTAACCTGTTATATTCTCTTGATGTCTGTTAAATTCTAATTGTTTAAAAACAGCTGAATTTTTATTAACAGCTATGGGTTCTTTAAATATGTGCTTCTTTTCAAACATTTAAATAATTACCTTGTAACAATGATCAAATTTGGTCTATATTATGTCATGATGTTAAAGAATCTTACTTCAACCAGATATTTTGGATTTTGAGGCTTCTTGACATTCCTGACAGGCATTCAAAAAATCAAAGATCAAAGTTTCAAAGAACTTGGATTCTGAAATTTCCAGTAAATTTTGGACTTCGGTTTTTCCAGTTTGGGCCCAACTGAAAAAATCGAAGGACTTCTGTCTCTCACCTTGTAGAGACACCAACTAATCAGGCTATTTGGATTATATTAGAAGTACTGTCAAGATGTGAAGTGGTACTAAATTTTAAGTTTCTATAATATAAAATGCTATTAATACAAATGTCAGAATTAAAAAGTCTAATGATCTTGTGTTACTAGACACAATAGTTATCTTAGTAAAAAAGCCCCAGAGGCCTAAAGGGTTAAATACTTTGTAAAATCCTACAGGTGCTTTCAAAAATACTGTGTGCAGTAAGCAAATGCCTCTTGTTGGTTAATGAGTTTATAATTTTAAATGTGGCAACTTAAAACTTTGTCATCCACAGTTTTATATATCAGAATTGCTCATAAAACTAAGCATTGTTGTTTCTGTGTTTAGCTGTCCTATAGGTTCTGATGGAATTTTTCCAGCCACATGTATTCTATTCAGTACTTTGGGATGACTCTGTAAATAGATGAAGCCAATAATATAATAAAGGTAACAACTGTGAGAAAGTATGGTTAGCTGAGGTTACTAAAAACAAAAGTAATTCAAATCAATTGGTAATTTACAAACAGAAGTTAGATTTTTTAAAATATTGGTCTATTATGTTATGCTACATGTGTATATATATATTGTATGTCTACATGGGAAAATTTATTGAGAAATTTAATTGGCTTATAGATAAAAAAAATTGCTCAATTTAAACAGCTAAAATTATTCAAAGATATATTTTAATTCATGTGACCTGAATCTCTGTATCATATGTTTTAAACTTGTTAATAGAAAAAAACTAAAAACATTTTATATGTTTGTGCTTTAATTTGCTGGTTAAACAAGCTACATCATGTTAGATATTTAAGAGATATTTCCAAATATATGTATCAATATTTATGGAAGGCATTGGGCCTTCTGGTAATGTTTTCTTAAGTTGTTATCTAATGGTTAAAACTGCTTTCTAAGTTTTCATGTGATATTGCTATTGTCAGTAAGTGATCTGGGACTGGCTCCCCCATTTCTCTATTCTAAGCCCAACTTGTTCTCTCATTTCTCTGTTCTCCTCAAGGTAGGAAACTAATTCTATTATGAAGGAATCTCCAAGATGCAAAATTTGATTTTAGATCTTATAAAAGAGATGGCTAACACATTTCTGTAATAGCATAGCCAAAATAAGAGCTTAAGTTATAATTTCTTAGCTAGATTTACTTTGCCATCAGCGAGGTAAACAGTAAATAGGAAAGACCTCCCTTTCAGAACAAAGGAAAAAAAGGTTTTAAAGTCAGGATATAGTTTTCCTCCTGGGCATTGTCTGCCTCAACATAAACTACTACAGAACATGCCTGTGACTATAGGCTTCTAGTTTAGGCCACTGAAGATTAGAGATGGGACTTGAGCACCCCCTTGACTTGCATCCTCTGGTCTGCTTTAACAAAAACCAGGAGGAAAAGAAAGCTAGGCATCAGAAGCAATGGGTGGCAGGCCTATTAATGGCTGTTCTGTGCAGTGATCTGCCCTCAAGGAGACCCAACAGGCCAGTCCACTGCAGTGGCTTTCAATGTGGCAAGCCTGGGCTTCAGCAGAAGTCAGCTTGTGAAGAGCCCTGGCGGCTCTGCCAAGAGTTGGATCACTGGAAATGGACCTGCCCTGGAGTTGGAGGACACCCAGGTCAGAGCCACAGATCTTATTGGCTCTAAGCTGAAAAGCCCTTCACTCAGCCCAGCTTCCAAAGTGACCACCACAGCTGAGGGGACAGCCAACCAGGGTCAGCAACACTGCAGGCAGAGCTGTAAATTTCCTGTTAGAGATGCCACCTGCCTTTACCTGGCCAGCTCTCCTCCCAGGCCAGCTAGGTAATGGAAGTCAACAGGGTGCCTTCCCCAAGGAGGTTCACACCTCCCTTAGGATGTAGGCTATATGAAGAGATAGATGAGTCTGAGCCTCATAATTTACAAGGCTTTAAAGCCCACCTGATTATTATCAAGCCCCTTCTGTCAGGTTCCATTTGCCTCTCAATCAGAAAACTTAATTGTAGCTCAAATAGCACCTTTCTTAGCTCCTCTAATAACAATTCTGTCCTCTGTATCTAGCCCCCTTGAGCCTCATTCCTTTGTAACCATAGCCTCTACCACCAATGGCTCTACTCCCAACCTGTGTGTACTGATGGTCCTCCTCACCACTTAGTGTTGTATGATTGTTCAGAATCTCTCTACAGACAAACCCCACTACCTGCAAAAGTTAGTGGCCTTTCTCCCAGTCTTGGCTGGAATCAGCTTTAAGCTACATCCACCAAACTGTCCCCACAAGGGTCTAGAGACCCCCTCCATTTCCTCTCTATAAAATCCCCTTATTAACTGGTTAATGCTACTCTTAGGATCATTGGTTACTATTCTCACCCTGTCTTTTATACTACAGTGTCTAAGTGTTTACAGCAGGTGATAATGGCCTTCAGCAACCAGGCAGTCAACCAAATGCTGCTACAGGGGTGTACTCGGCTCCCCACCCAGGAGACAGCAGCTTGAGACATCGCCCCATGCCAGCGAAGAGTACATCATCGTCCCATGTCAGCAGGAAGTAGCTCTAAAGACAGATCATTGTCCCTCTACCCCTCTTGGACTTTTGGGACTAATGTAATCCCATACAAACCTTGCTTTATAAAAAACAAAAGGGGGGAATGTTAGGAAACTGGCACAGTTGGCCACATGGCCCAGCTACCTGAGCCAGGCTCCACCCCCATCCTAATGGGATTTGCTGCTCCTGCTTCCCTGCCTGCCCTCAGGCAAAGTTTTAAAAGGGCCTGTTCCTGAACATGAGCCCCTTCTCTCCTGCTCCCTCTTGGTTCCTCTCTCTAGCCTCCTCCTCTGGGCTCTTGGCTCTGCTCTCTTCTCTCCTCTTCTCTGCTCAATCTTCTTTCCTTGCTAGCTCCTCTCCTCTCTGTTTCTCTCTTATATACTCTTTCTCACTTTTTCCTTCGCCGCCCCTTCACTCCGGTCTGTAGGTTGTTCCCCAATAAACCCTTTCCCTTGCTCTGGTGTCCAGTGTGCTTTGCGACAGCTAACATTAAGATATAACAGTAGGATAGGCAAATTCTTTCTATTCTCATGTTAAAACTAGAAGCTCAGAAGGGTGGCATCATTGCTTCCTCACTATTCTCATGATAAAGCTAGAAACTGCTAATAGGTTCTGGGGAGAAGCAAGCATCTTGTCCACTCTTACAAGGACTCCCCATTAGGTCATCTAGTCCTTACACCAGCACCCCCTGCCTTAGAACCTCTTTATAAACCCCCAATCACCCTCCTCCAACAGCATGGTAGTCCTAATGAAGGCATCCTACCTTCCCCTAATCTTGTGAGTAATATTTGCAGAGGAGTTTCAGAAGCCTACTGAAAAAAAGGAGATTATTTGGAAGGGCAGGCTTTTGATCCAGCTGACAGAGAACCCTCCCCCAACTGAGGTAGAAAGCACCTCTCACTTGACACCCTGGACTCCCCTTTCTAGTCAGACCTCCCTCAGAACAAAGCCTGAAAATCTGCATAATTATCAATTGAATAGACTCATTGTTTTATTTCAAGCCCTGTGCTCCAATTACCCCTGTCCCTTTAAACATCCTCTGTGCTTCTGGGTTTGGTAGAAAAAGGCTTCTTTGGATTGGGAGGACTTTCTTTCCCCAAGACTGCAGCTGCCTTCTGGAAGTACACCCTTTCCTCTAGCCAGTACTCAGCTATGACGAATTGAAGTGGTGAGCATCAAGAGCCGGATTATGTGTCTGGAAACAACACTGGTGAGCTAGCCCAGGAGTCTGCGATGTATTTTTGTTGTTGTTTAAAGATTTTATTTATTTATTGGAAAGGCAGAGTTACATAGAGGAGAGGCAGAGAGGCCTTCCATCTGATGATTCACTCCTCAATTGGCCATAATAGCTGGAGCTGCACCGATCTGGAGCCAGGAGCTTCTTCCGGGTCTCCCACACAGGTTAGGGGCCCAAGTCCTTGGGCCATCTTCTACTGCTTTCCCAGGCCATAGCACAGAGCTGGATGGGAAGAGGAGCAGCCGGGACTAGAACTGGTGCCCATATAGGATGCTGGCACTTCAGGCCAGGGCATTAACCCACTGAGCCACAGCACTGGCCCCTGGAATGTATTTTTGAAGTGGCTTAATCCTTTCACATTAGTAAGGAGGGCAGTGGTCACTTGTACCTCCACCCCAGAGCTGCTTTTGAGCTAACATTTTGGCTGGGACTCTGGGGACACCCCCACAGTTTCTGAGAGCACTTTCTCTCTGAGACTTTCCTTTCTCTTCCTGCTGTGACATTAGCTACCTTTTGGGAGTCAATGGCTCCCCTTTGTGTACGAAGTCAACAGCTCTGAGACTGGGTAAGTTGAACCAGGGGCATACCTGAAATTTCTGTCTCTGCTCTTTGGGCTCATGGCATTTGGACCTGGTTTACGTCATTTTTTGTAGTACTGGTATATGGGAAACAGTTTCTAAGATTTTTACTTCAGCCTCCTGTGAGAAAATTTGGATATTTTTTGGAAGAATACTCATTTGGTTGTTTGTATGAGAATTTCTTCCTCTTGGGTGGAATATGAGTGGTTCAATTTAATTTCCATCCAAAATCACCTTGAGTTGCATCGTGGATGATTTGGCAAGATATAGTTACGATCTTATGACTAAGAAAAAAATAGTATTCTATTGTAATATTGCATGGCCTGCATATGTGTTAAATTTAAGAGAAGGTGGTTGTTAAATGGAATTTTTTTAATTTTTATTTTATTTGAAAATCAGAGTTACAAAGAGACATGAGGGGGCCTGTTAGGAAAAGAGGCACAGAATAGAGAGGAGGCAGTGTACAAATTGATAGCCAGACCAAATTTATTCAGAGAAAATAAATCCATAGAGATGGGTGACCAACAGCAACTGCCCATGTGCCCATGATGGAACACCTGACAGAAGGCCCTGACACCCAGGGGCCGGACCTTTTTATATTTTAGGAAGCTGGGGATGGGGGTGGGGTAGGGGGCAGCAGGCAGAGGGGAATTCCTGGAACTGGTCTTTCAGGTGTTCAGAGTAACTGGTCTTTCAGGTGGCTGTAAGGGGTGGAGTAAGGAGACAATGGAGTGTGAGACCCGACTGAGGTTTTTTTTTTTTTTTTTTTTTAAGATTTATTTATTTACTTGAAAGTCAGAGTTAAACAGAGAGAGAAAGAGAGGAAGAGAGAGAAAGGCGGCTTCCATCCTGGCTCACTTCCCAGTGGCCACAATTGCCAGAGGTACACCAATCTGAAGTCAGGAGCCAGGAGCTTCTTCTGTGTCTCCCACATGGGTGCAGGGCCCCAAGGACTTGGGCTGTCTTCCACTACTTTCCCAGGCCATAGAAGAGAGCTGGATTGGAAATGGAGCAGCCAGGACTTAAACCAGCACCCATAAGAGATTTCTGCACTGCAGGCAGTGGCTTTAACCGCTATGCCACAGCACAGGCCCTCCAAATTGTTTCATGGGCCAAGAGTACATTCCAATGTTTATCTCTTTTGTTCAATGCAGGAGAATGGCTGAGGCTTATGTCCTTGTTCCTTGTTCCATCAGGTCCTTCATCTACTGGCTTACTTCTCAGATGGCTGCAATGGTCAGAACTGGGCCCATTCAAATCCAGGAGCCAGGAGCTTTCTCTGGGTTCACACCCATATACCCGGTGCAGGGGCCCAAGGGCCTGAGCCATCCTCCACTGCTCCCCCAGGGCCACATCAGAGACCTGGATCACAATTGGAGCACCCAGAACTGGCCCTAATGGATGCTGGCACTCGGCTGCTTTACCTAAAATGCCACAGTGTTGGCTCCTGTTAAGTGGATTTCTAACAGTAGAGGTTTTGTGAGAGATCTGGTAAATGGGATGGAGTAATCATTTAAATCCCTTAACCCTTCCAGCAACTGTGTCTGTGGCTGTTGATGCCCAAGGAGACAGGTTAGGAGTCCTTGTCAATTTAGAAAAAGCAGGGTCTTCAGCTCTGCCTCAGCCCAGTGGTAGAGCAGAGACCCTGGGACTCCCTGATCTCTTAAAAATCTATTGTTAGGGGCCAGTGCCATGGCTCCCTTGGTTAATCCTCTGCCTGCGGTGCCAGCATCCCATATGGGTGCCGGGTTCTAGTCCCAGTTGCTCCTCTTACAGTCCAGCTCTCTGCTATGGCCTGGGAAGGCAGTGGAGGATGGCCCAAGTGCTTGGGCCCCTGTACCCTCATGGGAGACCAGGAAGCAGCCCATGCCTCCTGGCTTCGGATCCATGCATTGTCAGCCATGGTGTGCATTTGGTGAGTGAACCAATGGAAGGAAGACCTTTCTCTCTGTCCCTCTCACTGTCTAACTCTATCTGTCAAATAAATAAATAAAAATATTTAAAAATGTATTGTAACTTTCCACAGACATCTCTGATAAAATTGATTGTGAAGTACAAGAGTTAATAATGCAATAAAAGATGTTTCTCTAACAGAGTGCTTACTAAATCTCTAATGAAGATATAATTATCTTTATGTATGTTAGTTTCCAGTACCATTACTAGGACTACAGTTGCTTTCCAAGTTCAATGCTCAAGTAAATTTTTCAGGTTCCCACTGAGGAACAAATAGGGTTAACTGAGGTTACTAACAGCAGGAAGTAATTATATTCAGTTCATTGGAACTTTCAAAAAGTAGTTGTAACCATACTAAAGCCATCCTCCTTCCCTTTTCCTTTTCATATTTTACATAGGAAAAGCAATTACTGATATTCTGAATTACTCTGGTGAATAGTAACATTTGTATAATAGTGGACTTTTGCCCCAGCTAACAAAGAAACCTTCACCCAACTGATGCTGAGCCCCCTGGTTAAGAGGTTCCCATCATGGGGCCTGCACTGTGGTACAGCAGGTTTACACCCTGGCCTGAAGCACCAGCATCCCATATGAGCACTGGTTCGAGACCTGGCTGCTCCACTTCCAATCCAGCTCTCTGCTATGGCCTGGGGAAGCAGTAGAAGATGGCCCAAGTCCTTGGGCTCCTGCACCCATGTAGGAGACCCAGAAGAAGCTCCTGGCTCCTGGCTTCAGGTTGGCACAGCTCTTGCCAATTGGGGAGTGAACCATCGGATGGAAGATCTCTCTGCCTCTCTCTGTGTAACTCTGACTTTCCAATAAATAAATAAATCTTAGAAAAAAAAAAAAGCCTCTTCAGAAAAAAGCTTGGGCATTTACATATTGTCAATTAAGGTGACTCATTGTTTTATTTACCTCCCCCTGAAGCTACCCTTGTCTTTAAGAAACCCTTTATCAATTATGGCCTGGGATAGCAGTAGAAGATGGCCCAAGTCCTTGGGCTCCTGCACCCAAGTGGGAGACCCAGAATAATCTAAGGCTCCTGGCCTTGGATTGATACAGCTCTGGCCATCGCAGCCAATTGGGGAGTGAACCTTTGGATGGAAGACCTCTCTCTCTTTACCTCTCCTCTCTCTGTGTAACTTGGACTTTCAAATAAATAAATAAATCCTTTAAAATATTAACCCTTTAACAGATATTACATTTTATATCAAGAGCTGTCTTTTGGGGTTGTACTGTGGCATATAGAGCTGGACCTCCACCTGTAGTGCTGACATCCCATGTGGGCATCATTTCATGTCCCTGTTGGTCCTCTCCTGATCTGGATCTCTGCTTTGTGGCCTGGGAATGTAGTGGAGGATGTCCAGGGGGGCTTGGGACCCAGTATCCATGTGGGGGATATGGGGGAGGCCTTGGCCCCTGGCTTTGGATCAGCCCAGTCCTGGCCATTGTGGCCATTTTGGGGGTGGTCTTGCTGGTGGAGGACCTTTCTCTCTGGCTCTCCCACTCTCTGTGGCTCTGTCTCTCTAATGAATAAGTAAAATCTTAAAAAGAGAGAAATTTCTTTCCCCAAGATGCCAGCTTCTAGAAATAAGCTTTTTCTTTTCTCTTACTAACATTCATCCCTGTTTAATTGGCTACCCACATGGTGAGCCATAGGGCCTGATTAAAAGATTTAAAAAGAGTTGCAGAGATTTCTGTATTTTCCTGTGTCATAATGTATGCTATGCATTATATGTGTGTAGTGTTGTATGTCTAAAAGTTGCTTGTGCTTATTTGTGTTATTTAAAATCAAAACATAATTTTCACCTAAGCACAAACAATAGATGAAAAGTGATGCTATGTTCATTGCTTCCTATAAAGTCCAATTTAAAGTTGTTCTTTGGCAAGATCATGACTTAAGAGAATAACCATACTTATCTAATATGTTAGTTTCTCAGGCAATGTAAGTATAAGTGCTAAAAAATGATTTGTCTTTGCTGTGGCACCTTGTGCATCATCAGGCCTCTGCAACCTAAGGGATGTCTCCCTCTCCTCATCTTCCTGAGAAATGGACTCAAGTGTACACTGACTGGAGAGGAGGTAGAGAAGATAATGTAGCAGTGCTGGGTCAGAATCCACAGCAAGGTTCAAGCTGATGCTGCAAGCCTTGCTGGATTCATGGATATGTGTGAGATGGAGCAAACATCAGCATCAAGCCGACAGGTGAGTATTTGTGCCTGATCTTTGACACCACAGGGCCATCTTGCTGTTCACTACATCACAGCAGAAGCCACGTGGTGGCAGACATGAGCTGGAGGTGGTATACAAACTGAACACACACTGAAGAGAATGCCCAGTATGAGCTGTGCAAGGTGAGGAGGATGACTGGGTACAAAGGGAATCCCACCCCTACTGGCTCATGATGCTTGTGCCATGCGCAACCCAGATCCTCTCATCAAGGTGATCATGGGATGGATTCCTGATTTGGGGACCCTATCCAATTTGACATGAGGTAATAGACCTCAGGTTTTCCTTCCCAAGGATAAGAGCATCTCTGACTTACAGTGACTGAAGAGAGATAAAGCAGTACAGCAGCTAGAGAGACCAAGGGCAACTCTGCAGTAGGATGAATTTTCTTTGCTCCAATAAATGATAAATGCTCATATAAAAAATAAAAAAATGAATTGCTAAATGTGAAAGATTTTTCTAAATACATGTACTCTTGGCTTCTTAAAATATGTAGAAGGCATTGGGCCTTTTGGTAAATGTTTTCATAAGTTGTTAACATATAACTGTTCAATTTTGCCTGCTAAGTTTTCACTAAACAGTAAGCTACCAAGGATAAGAAATATTTTTAAGATTTATTTATTTAAATATTTGCAAAGCAGAATAACAGAGAGAGGGAGAGAGGTCGTCCATCCACTGGTTCACTCTCCAGAGGGCTGCAATGGCTGGACCTTGCAGATATCAAGCCAGAAGCCAGGAGCCTCCTCCCATTCTCCCACATGGGTGCAGGAGCTAAAGGACTTTGGGCCACCTTCCACTGCTTTCCTAGGTCATTAGCAGGGAGCTGGATTGGAGTGGAGCAACCAGGACTTGAACCAGTGCCCTTATGGGATGCCAGCACTCCAGCACTGTGGGTGGAGGCTTAACCTACTATGCCACAGCACCAGCCCCAATAAGAAATAATTCTAAGTCGACATCCCAAAGTTTAGAATTTTTGAAAGATTTATTTATGTATTTGAAAGGCTGAGTGAGAGAGACAGAGACAGACATCTTCCATCTACTGGTTCAACCCCAGATCTCTGTAATAATCAAGCACTGGGCCAGACTGAAGGCAGGAGCCTGGAGCTCCATTCAGGCCTCCTACATCAGTAGCAGGGGCCTAAACACTTGTGCCATTTTCCTCTGCTTTTCCAGGCCATTAGCAGGGAGCTTGATCTGAGGTAGAGCAGCTGTGAGATGAACCAGTGCCCATATGGGATGCCAGCATCACAGGTGGTGGCCTTACCCATACATCACAACACCGGCCCTGACATTAAAAATTTTCAGAGTGGGGGCAGCATCATGGGTTAAATGCAGTCTATCATACCTGCATCCCATAAGAGTGCTTCTTTGAGTCCAGACTGCTCCACTTCTAATCCAGCACCCTGCTAATGTGCCTGGGATAGCAGAAGATGGCCCAAGTGCTGGGACCCCTGCCACACATGTGGGAGAACCACATGGACTTCCCTGGCTTCTGGCTTCAACCTGTCCCAGCTCTGGCTGTTGTAGACGGGGAGTGACCAGATAGACAATCTCTTTCTCATTGTCTTTATATTTCTGTAACTCTGTCTTTCAAATAAAACTAGGATTTAGTCCCCCATGTTAAATAACCTAATTTTTTTAAAGATTTATTTATTTGTTTGAAGATTTATTTATTTATTTGTTTACACAGAGAGAGGTGAGGCAGAGAGAGACAGGTCTTCCATCCACTGGTTCACTCCCCAGATGGCCACAATGGCCAGAGCTACGCTGATGTGAAGCCAGGAACCAAGAACTTCTTTCAGGTCTCCCACATGGGTACAGGAACCCAAGGACTTGGGCCATCTTCTGTTTTCCTAGGCCATAGCAGAGAGCTGGATAGGAAATAGAGCAGCCCTTATGAGATGCTGGCACTGCAGGCAGTTGCTTTACCCGCTACGCCACAGCACCAACCACTATACCTAGTTTTTTTTTTTTTTAAGCTTTCTTTTTATTTAAAAGGCAGAGTTTACAGAGAGAGGGAGAGACAGAGATCTTTGGTCTACTGCTTCACACCCCAAATGGCCACAATGGCTGAACTTGAGCCACAACGGCCAGGAATCAGGAGCTTCTTCTGGGTCTCCCACCTTGCTGTCAGGGGCCCAAGGACTTGGCCATTTTTCATTGGTTTTCTAGGCACATTAGCAGGGAACTGTATCAGAAATGGAATAGTCAGGACTAGAATCAGTGTGCATGTGGAATGCCTGTGTCACAGGTGGTGGCTTTTACACACCACACCACAACACTGGCCCCTACACCTGACTTTTCTAGATGTATTTAAATTGTTCTATGGGATTTTTTTCTGCTTTTGTTTCTAAGGTGTATTTTATTTTTGTTAAAGATTTTTTTATTTATTTAAAATGCAGAGTTACAGAGAGGCAGAGAGAGAGAGAGAGAGGTCTTCCATTTGATAGTTCACTCCCCAGATGACCACAATGGCCAAAGCTGCAGTGAGCTGAAGCCAGGAGCTTCTCTTGGGTCTCCCACAGGGATGCAGGGGCCTAAGGACTTGGCAAACTTCTGCTGCTTTCCCAGGCCATAGCAGAGAGCTGGATCAGAAGTGGAGCAGCCAGGACTTGAACTGACACCCATATGGGATCGCAGCATTGCAGGCAGCTTTACTTCCTAAGCCACAGTGCCAGCAACAGGTGAATTCTTTTCTAAGTTTTTTCATTCTAAATGCTCACAGCCTCCAGTGTCTAAGTTTGGGTGTGGGGGAGGCTGAATCCGGAGAGGCCTAGAGGAAATTTCCTGAGCCTGCCTCCAATTTGAAAACCTGTCTTTAAGTTTGAAATCCCTGGTAGCAAACACCCCAGCCCCAGGGCGCTTTTGCCTAATGATCATTAAGGTGGTAGGTGGTATAATAGGAGTGGCTAAGACTCTTTTGCATCACATCACCCCACCCCTTGCCTGCATCCAGTCATCTCATCTGCTCTGTACCTCAGCTATATATACACCTCCCTTTTATAATAATGAAGAGAGACCCTGCTTTGACTGGGCTCCACACCATGCCTGATTGTCCCCCGGGTTTGGGAAAGGCTGAGTGGCGGGTGGCACACTTCCTCTCCTTGGTCAAGGCAAGCTGCGGGCAGCCTGCCTAATTCTCCGGTGGTGGTGAGGAACAGTCACCACATTTGGGTACTTTTCCATTGGGTTTAACTTCTAAGTAATCTGGAGGAGCTTCCCATTAGAAGAAATACAGCACAAAAGAATTTTCTTTTTACCTTTTGGTTATTACAGAAGGGAAAGAAATTTTGTGTTTTGTCAAGATTATCTCATGTATTCTCTGACTCTGGGTTTAGAAAACTGAGTTTTAAGAGTTGAGATTTTTAATATATTTTAAATGTCTATATTAAATATTCAATATACTTAATATATTTATACATAATTTGACTTAATATTATGTAAGTTGTGGGGAGCAACTGGGAGCAACTCGGACTAGACTAAGTTACTGGAATTAAGACTTATTCTATGCATCTGCTCTCCCACAATATGGTGCTGAGAAGGGAGAAACAGCTTCTACGCAGCTGCCTCCAGTTCAACCAATAAACTGTAGGACCTGCTCCTGATTGGAGGAGAGCAGCGTACTCGGTGTGTGGGTAGCAGAGTTGGGATTGGTGGAAGAGGACTACAAAGGAGGAGAGAGACAACATGCACCAGGAACATCTAAGGGGAACACCTGTGCAGCCCCCGAGAGAGCCGGCCGGCGGTGTGCCGCTCCCCCGCGGAAGTGGGGAATGTGGCAGGGGGAACCGCCCTTCCACGGAGGTGGAAGGGTCGGTAGCCAACCCGGGAAGAACCAGCAGCAAACCCAGGGAGGGCCGAGCAGACGAAAGAACAGCGCAGGGTCCTGTGTCATTCCTCCATGAAGAGGGGGAGCGACATAAGTGATTATTACCTCATAATGATCAGGGATCCTATGTTGACCAAATATTTTCTTTTTAATTTTTTATCTCTTTTACAATCTTTTCTTGAAAATCAAAATACTAAATTAACTGTTTTGACCTTGATTTATTAGTGGACTCCTGGAAATTATCAAAGGATTTAGTTTCAACTTGCAGAGGGGATAGCTAATTAGGCTCACTTTGCATGAAAAGATCTGCCAGTTGCAAGATCATAAACTTTGGGTACCTTTCCATTAGGTTTAACTTCTAAGTAATCTGGAGGAGCTTCCCATTAGAAGAAATACAGCACAAGAGCATTTTCTTTACCTTTTGGTTATTACAGAAGGGGAAGAAATTTTGTGTTTTGTCAAGATTATCTCATGTATTCTCTGACTCTGGGTTTTGAAAACTGAGTTTTAAGAGTTGAGATTTTTAATATATTTTAAATATCTATGTCAATTAAATATTCAATATACTTAATACAAATATTTATACATAATTTGACTTAATATTAATGTAAGTGAATGATTATTATCTCATAATAATCAGGGATCCTATGTTGACCAAATGTTTTTTTTGTAATTTTTGACGTGTTTTACAGTCTTTTCTTGGCCAGTTGCAAGATCATAAACTTTAAGTTACATTGATAAAGAAATGTTATTGATGTAAATTTTCCAGGGGTTATATAACATTGAGACAAGTCTGATATTCCTAGTGGGATATTATCAGTTGCTGTTCTTAAAAAAAAGGAGGAGGAATGTTTGGGAACTTTTTTTTTTTTTTGACAGGCAGAGTAAGACACTGAGAGAGACAGAGAGAAAGGTCTTCCTTTTTCCATTGGTTCACCCCCCAAGTGGCCGCTATGGCCGGTGCACTGTGCTGACCTGAAGCCAGTAGCCAGGTGCTTCCTCCTGGTCTACCATGCAGGTGCAGGGCTCAAGCCCTTGGGCCATCCTCCACTGTACTCCTGGGCCACAAGAGAGCCCAGGAGATGGACTGGAAGAAGAGCAACTGGGACAGAATCTGGCACCCCAACCGGGACTAGAACCTGGGCTGCTGGTGCTGCAGGCAGAGGATTAGCCTATTGAGCCGTGGCACCAGCCAATGCTTAGGTATTTTGAAGATCTTTGAAATTGCTCCTATGCCATCATTGCCTGAAATAATGGACTGGTTTGTAAAATACTGCTGTGCTTTTTAAAGTTCTGTGTGCATCTCCTTGTCCATTGGTAAATTACCTTCCAAATTTCAATTGTGATGATTTTAAGGTATACATGCTATGAGGTAAGGCATTTAGTCCCTTAATCTTGCTTCTAGAAGATACTTAGCAATGTTAGTTCTGTATCCAGTTCCCTTCTTTGTTTCTATGCTTGAGGAATTAAAAGATGGTGTAAACTGATTTGAGAAGAACTATAAACATCAATAAAACACAAATAAAATTGTATTATCAAATCTGCATGTTAAACTCTACCCTCTACACCTCTGCTAAAAGGTATATTGCTTTTTCTGCCCCACACTCTCTGCTTTGCTTCCTGAGTGTCCTGAAGGGGGACAGGCTCCTGGGACTTTCCAAGGCAAGTATGGAGAACAGAAGGGGGCACAGATGTGTGTGTGGGAGAGGGGTGGGAGAGAGGGTGGGTGGCGGCTCTGCCACGTGGCTCACTTGCTTCTCAGTGATCCTGGTGGCTTCCCAGGGCATGGTCAGGGCTGGGACCTTGGCTCTCCTGTCTCCCACCACTACTGCCCAACCTCCCAGTGCCCAGCTGGCCCATGTGTTACCTTGCTCAAATTTTCCTCAATGTGCTTTATGTGGTGGTTATGAAACAGAGAGCACTGGTGAGGGCAACTGCACAAGCAGGGCAGGTGAGAAGGCGGGGAAGGAAGGCCATGAGGCTCCCAGTTCGCTCCATTTAAATAAGCACAGCTCCCACTTTGGGTGGGTCACAGAATGCCTTCTGGCTGCTGCTTCTGCGGGGCGGGGCTCAGTGGCCTTCAGAGGAGCGAGGAGTGCGGGAGGCAGCAGGGGTGGGAAGGAGGGCAGAATAGGAACTGCTCCATGGCCCCCATTCTGCACCTCATCGGGTATTGGATTCCCCATGGACACACCTGGCAGCGGTGGCCCTGCGTGCTGAGCTTTTCGCCAGAGGGAACGGCGTGAAGGGTGAGCAGTAACTTTGCGGATTGATCCTTCTTCCCTGTTTAGTTAACAGACTTTTCAATCTGGAGTTTGAGGCCATAGAATCTTAGCTGATGATTTAATTGTCTGCTTTTCAATTTTTGTCATCAGCCCTTCTTCCTTCTGCTGTTAGGAAGGATGTCAACTGCTATTGCCTGTCACGGAGAGTGAGTGAACTGTGCAGGTCAACAACTGGAGCTATTTTAGTCTGGATTTGCATGAAGTGGAGAACTATCAACACAAATACAGAAAAGTAGCACTTTCTCTGCCCAGTTCTTCAGTCACCCAGTGCTCCACCAGGCTGATTATCTTACAGTCCATACTTTTTTTTAAAAAAAGATTTATTTATTTATTTATCTGAAAGTCAGAGATACAGAGGGGCAGAGGCAGAGAGAGTGGGAGAGGTCTTCCATCTGCTGGTTCATTCCCCAGATGCCTGCAATGGCCAGAGCTGGGCTGACCTGAAGCCAGGAGCCAGGAGCTTCTGGATTTCCCACTGGGTGCAGGACCCAAGGACCTGGGCCATCGTCTACTGCTTTCCCAGGCCATAGCAGAGAGCTAGATTGGAAATGGGTAACTGGGACTTAGAAAAAATTCCCCCCTCCCTTTGAAAAAAAGCCACCTGGCATGGCCCATATGGGATGCGAACACTGAAGGGGGCAGCTTTACTCACTCTGCCACAACCCTGGACCCCACACTGAACTAATGAAGAAGTCCAGTTACTTGTTCTGTGTTTTATCCATGACATTTTTTTAACATAGAATGACATTAGTTCTACATTTTCATAAAGACCGTGGTCTGTGGAACCATCTGTACAAGTTGTTAATGTGAGGAGCAAAAAGAGGGGAAAGAAAGTTCACCTCTCCCCCAAAAGAGATGTAGAGTAGAAGTGACCTTGCAAACTATTGCTGAGTGAGTTTCAGTGTAAATGCAGTTTTCACATGAATAACTGAGTGATTCCAGTGTCGTGATAGAATGTCATTGTCACCAGATTACCAGTTTATGAAACTCATTTAGCATAATGAGGCCATCTAGGAAGTGAACACAGAAAGTGATTTCTGGATAGAGGGTGTTAGGGTGACAGCATTTCTCCTCTCAGCCCCAGTGTGTTGTTTGTGACCTTTTCCCCAGTGCCCTCCCTATCACAGTGCTTGTGAGTGGACAAGCGTTTTTGTGTTTCTGGTGGGAAGAGCTGCTTCACACCCATGAAACAACTGTAAGACCACTTTCTGAGCAACCATGTTGTTTGCCTGTTAATACGACTTGGAAAAAGCTGAGAACAGGATGCTTAGACTCATCAGGCTAACTGGCTGTCCTTGGCACATCCTTCCCCTCATGGCTATAGGTTTCTGGCAAGTTTTATAAAATGTGTAAGAGAGAAATATTTTGTATGAGATGCATAAGCTGGTAATGAAGTAGCACCTGGACAGTAGGGACTCCATTTTGGAGCACCTGAGACTTGAGAAAACACCCACCCCACAACCATGAGACTCTGGTCTGAAACTATGATCTAAAGCACCATGCATTTGTATCCCTTCCTCCTTCTTTCCTTCAATGCTGGAGCAGCCTTAACAGAGTTAAACTGGGTAGCACTGGTCATTTTGGCTTTGGGTGCTTGGAAAGCAAGAGGAATTGTTTTTCCTGCAGAAAGGGATTGAGGAGGCACTAGACAAAGTCAGCAGTAGCTTTCTTGGCTCCATCATATGTCATATTGAGTCAGAATATTTGTGGTCAGTTTTCTTTTTTTTAAATTTTTTAAAACTTTTTTAAAACAGAAAGGCAGAATGAGAGAGGGACTTTTTTTAATTTGTTCTCCTTAATTTTAATTTTTTTCTATTTTTTTAAAAGATTTTTTTTTATTTATTTGAGATGTAGAGTTATAGGCAGAGAGAGAGAGAGAGAGAGAGAGAGGTCTTCCATCTGCTGGTTCACTCCCTAGTTGGCTGCAATGGCCGGAGCTTTGCTTATCTGAAGCCAGGAGCCAGGAGCTTCTTCTGGGTCTCTCACACGGGTGCATGGGCCCAAGGATTTAGGCCATCTTTTACTACTTTCCCAGGCCACAGCAGAGAGGTGGATTGGAAGAGGAGCAACCAGGACTAGAACCGGCACCCATATGGGATGCCAGCACTGAAGGTGGAGGATTAACCTACTGCACCACAGCACTGACCCCTCTTTATTTCAAGAGAGAGATCTTCATCTTCTGGTTCACTCCCCAAATAGCCACAACAGCCTCTGCTGTGCTAGACTGAGGCCAGGAGCCAGGAGCCAGATCTCCTACTTGGGTGTAGGGGCCCAAGTACTTGATCCCAGACCATTGGCAGGGGGCTGGATGGGAAATGGAGCCACCAGAACTGGTACCTATATGGGATGCCAGTGCTGCAAGGGATGCTTTCAACTAGCTGCACCATAGTGTGGACCCCTTTCTAAAACTTTTTAAAAGAAATTAATTTATTTGATAGGCAGAGTTAGAGGAAAAATAAACACACACACACACACACACAGATATCAGTCTTCCATCCACTGGTTCACATCCTCAGTGGCTACAACAGCCAGGGCTGGGCTGGGTCAAAGTGGGAGCCAGGAGATTCATCCATGTCTCCCATGAAGGATCAGGGACACAAGCACTTGGGTTATCCTCTGATGCTTTCTCAGGCACATTACCAGGGAGCTGCATTAGAAGTAGGGTAGCTGGGACATGAACCACAGCCCATGTGGGATGTCAGTGTCACAGGCAGTGGCTTTACATAATATGCCTCAATACTGGCCCCACATATGCTGGAAACACATCTAAGGGTTATAAGAAGGCCAGTTGATTACCATCAGATGCCATTCAGGCATGACCTACAGAACCATTTTGAAATAAGTAACATTTCTCACATGATTGAATGTCAGTCTACTGTGGGGAGCAACTGGGAGCAACTCGGACTAGACTAAGTTACTGGAATTAAGACTTATTCTATGCATCTGCTCTCCCACAATATGGCGCTGAGAAGGGAGAAACAGCTTCTACACAGCTGCCTCCAGTTCAACCAATAAACAGCAGGACCTGCTCCTGATTGGAGGAGAGCAGAGTACTCGGCATGTGGGTAGCAGAGTTGGGATTGGTGGAAGAGGACTATAAAGGAGGAGAGAGACAACATGCACCAGGAACATCTAAGGGGAACACCTGTGCAGCCCCCGAGAGAGCCGGCCGGCGGTGTGCCGCTCCCCCGCGGAAGTGGGGAATGTGGCAGGGGGAACCGCCCTTCCACGGAGGTGGAAGGGTCGGTAGCCAACCTAGGAAGAACCAGCAGCAAACCCGGGGAGGGCCGAGCAGATGAAAGAACAGCGCAGGGTCCTGTGTCATTCCTCCACGAAGACGGGGAGCAACAGTCTACAAGACTGCTTCCTAAGGGAGAGAGCTTCAGGGGCAAAGGGGGCAGTGATGTAGAAAGGGAGTAGGAGTGAAGGAGGAGGGAGGAGGTGGAGGTCAGTAGAGAGGTTGGGAAGTACTCAAAAGCAAAAAGTAATAGGACGCAGGTCATTTGTGCAGATTGCCAAAATTAACCATGTATATTATAGCTTTTTAAAGTTCAGAGTTAATTTCTGACAATTTCTGATATAGTTAACTCTCATTTCTGTTTTTTCATATTATAATGTTTATAAGCAGTAGAGAATGGGTGTAATTAAATGCAGAAAGCATACTCCTATATAAGAAATTTGTATTAGATGCCAGCACTGCAGGCATTATTATTTCCTATGAAATTATTCCCATGTTTCCTGATTAACATTCTCTGTTGGTTGAAGAGGATGGCAAGTTGGGAGACCAGGGAAAGAGTGAGCACCTGTTTTCTGTTCAGTTGTGCTGAGCTGCAGGGAAACTATCAGGGAAGTTTGTGAGCAGGAAAAGTGAGGTTGGAGGGTGAGAGAAGGCAGTGTAGAAGGTAAGTAGAGAGGAAATAATTGCAGAACATATTCACAGATTAGTTTGGCAAAAGCCAAGTGTGATCAGAGACCTAAAAGAGGGAAAGAAAAGTTGAAGACAGAGAGCAGAAGAAATGGGAAATTGGAAGCATCGGAAGGGATTTTGACTCTGATCACACACACTTTTGGAAGGTGTGGGGAAACAGGCCCTTGCACTCATATTGGCAGGAGAATAACACAGTACTCTCTTTGGAAGATAATTTGGCAGATCAAAGTTCTTTAAATGTAAATGTCCCTTGCTAGGATTCAACTGCAAATTTATCTAACATATATTTGGTCAAATACATAAAGACCAAGTGAGGTCTTTGTAGTATTGTTGAAGATGGGAATAAAACAGAAGGAACCTAAATGTATATTGACAGAGAAGTGGTAAAATGCATTATGGTATATCTGTACAGTCAAATACTAAATATGTAATAGATCTGAAAAATGATGTAGGGACAGAGTACTTGTGTAAAACAAGGTACAGAAAAAATGCCCCTTTTAAAACAAAAGGACTCTCTATTTTTTTTTAAAGATTTATTTATTTACTTGAAAGAGCTACATGGAGAGAGGTGAGGCAGAGAGAGAGAGAGGTCTTCCATCCAACGGTTCTCTCTCCACTTGGCTGCAATGGCCAGAACTGTGCTGGTCTGAAGCCAGGAGCCAGCAGCTTCCTCTGGGTCTCCCATGTGAGTACAGGGGCCCAAGGACTTGGGCCATCTTCTACTGCTTTCTCAGGCCATAGCAGAGAGCTGTATTGGAAGAGGAGCAGCTGGGACAAGAATCGGTGCCCATATGGGATGCTAGCACTTCGGGCCAGGGCGTTAACCCACTGAGCCACAGTGCTGGCCCCAGCCACAGTGCTGGCCCCATGTATCTCTTTTTATAAAATTTATTTATTCATTTTTATTTCATTCAGAAGGAGAGATTTTCCATCTCTCCCTTTGAATCTGCTGATTCACTCCCCAAGTGGCTGCAATGGCTGGGGCTGAGCCAGGCCAAATCCAAGAGCCAGGAGCCAGGAGCCAGGAGCCAAGAGCTTCAACCAGGTCTCCCACATGGACTTTGGCCATCTTTCACTGCTTTCCCAGGCACATAAACAAGGATTTGGATCAGAAGTGGAACAGTGCAACACAAACTAGTACCCATAATGGATGCCAGCATTAAAGGTGGTGGCTTAACCCATTTATGCCACAATGCTGGCCCTCTGTGTGTATATCTTTATGAAGGCACTTCAAAAAGTTCATGAGAAATGGAATTAAAGATGGCATTATTTTGGTGCAAAACTTGCAATTCATTCACTTCTTTTCATAATACATACTATACAACACAAATATTTTTGAAACCTTCTTGCATGCATGGACTTTGAAATTAGTTACAAGGGCTGGCACTGTGGTGCAGCAGGTAAAGCTGTCACCTGCTGTGCCCATTTCTGATCCAGCTCTCTGCTATGGCCTGGGAAAGCAGTGGAAGATGGCTCAAGTCCTTGGACCCCTGTACCCATGTGGGAGATGTGGAAGAAGCTCCTGGCTTTGGATCTCCTCAGCTCCAGCCATTGTGGCCACCTGGGGAATGAACCAACAGATGGAAGACCTCACTCTCGCTCTCACCCTCTCTATTTCTGCCTCTCTGTAACTCTGATTTTCAAATAAATAAAAATTTAAAAAGAAATTAATTACAGCAACCTAGACTTAATCATTTGATTACATTTTTCATGATACTTTAAAGTACTCTTGTATATATGCATATAGAAATCTCAGAAGATAATGTAAGAAATAGTTAAGAGTAGTTTGTTCTGGGAAATATGACTAGTATAGAATGCAGGGAGTCATGCTTTGATTTTATACTCTTCTGCAGTCTTTAATAGCTAATATGTGTATTGTTATGAAGATGTATTTTTAAAGGTAGATAGAGAGAGAGAGGGAGAACCCCTCTCTGGAACCCCATCTGGGTCTCCCACATAGGTGATAGGGATCAATGTGGTAGAATGAGAAGGTCGTGCCAAGAGGGCCACTGGCAACAGAAACTGCCTGGCAACAGGCCGTGATTGGATGGCTTCAGAAACCACATGACAACAGAGCCTGGCTGGCAACAGGCTGTGATTGATGGATTTGGAAACTGCCTGGCAACAGGCTGTGATTGGTTAGGGTATAGACCACCCCTTGACTGGATTGGCTGCCTTAGCTATATAAGCAGCTGTAGCAACTGAAATAGATGAGTCTGCAGACTGCTTGCCTCAGGCCTGCTTTCACCTGACTCCCGGGGTCTGTGTGGTGACTCTGCATCTCTTGCCCCCACCACGCTCTTCCTCTTAGAAATAAATCCACAGCTACAGGGATCTAGGCACTTGGGTCACTGTCTTTCCAGGTGCATTACCACAAGACTGGATTATCAGGAAGCTGGAACAGGAGAGCAGGCAGGACTCATATCAGGCTTTCTATTATGGGATACTGGTATTCTAAGCAGCAGCTAAACCTGCAGAATCACAATGCCACCCCCATGTATTATGTTTATAATTAAAATGTCTAGATTTTTATTTTAAAATGGCAATTTGTAGTTATACAAGACAGAAAAAGTATATTGTGCAATAACTGAGAAATGAAAATGAAATAAAGACTTTAGTTAATGATATGTCAATATCAGGGCCAGTGTTGTGGCACTATGGGTTAAGCCACCTCTGCATGCAAGCAATCCCACCTGCATGTTGGTTTCAGTCTCAGCTGCTCCACTTCCAATCCAGCTCCCTGCTCATGATGTGGAAAAACTCAAGGTAGATAGATAGTTCATGAGCTGAAAGCCATACCTCCTCCACCCCCAGGTAGTCCTATCACCCACATGTCAAGCAGACTATGTAAACACTGCCCTTTTGGAAGCTCATAAGAAGCTTGGTGAAGAGGAATGCATGCTTGCTCTCTCTCCCCTCATGGACACAGAAGAGGCTGGTATGGAAGTCTGTCTTTCCCCTTCCTGCCACACTCTGCTTTAATAAAGACTATTTGTTCCTATGTATTCTTACTATAAATAAGCCTCATCATGCTTCATGTTGTATTTGTGCCTGAACTTAGAATTTTTTAAGTAAAAGGCAAGAGCATGAAATTGAAGTTTGAGCCTAAGCTAGCCCACAACACTAATGTACCTGGGAAAGTAGCCCAAGTGCTTGTGTCTCTGCCATCCGTGTGGGAACTCAGATGGAGTTCCAGGCTCTTGGCTTTGGTTTATGATGGGACAAGGACATAAGCTTCAGTCATTTTAGGTTCTTGTTACCCCTGCCTTCTTTCAAGAGGCCAGTCCAGAGAAGAATGTCTTTGGTATCTTGATTGGGATTGCATTGAATCTATAAATTGCTTTTGGGAGAATGGACATTTTGATGATATTGATTCTTCCAATCCATGAGCATGGAAGATTTTTCCATTTCTTGGTATCCTCTTCTATTTCTTTCTTTAAGGTTTTGTAATTTACATCGTAGAGATCTTTAATGTCCTTGGTTAAGTTTATTCCAAGGTATTTGATTGTTTTTGTAGCTATTGTGAATGGGATTGATCTTAGAAGTACTTCCTCAGCCATGGCATTGTCTGTGTATACAAAGGCTGTTGATTTTTGTGCATTGATTTTATACCCTGCTACTTTGCCAAACTGTGCACTTACTCCTCATGTAGGATCTCTGTCCTTAATATGCTGTGCATTGAGATTTAATGCTATAACGCGTACTCAAACAATATATTTCACTTTGTGTTTCTATGGGGGTGCAAACTGTTGAAATCTACTTAATGCATACTAAACTGATCCTCTGTTAAAAAAAAAAAAAGAAATTATCAACTCCCAACTTGACTCTCACTGGGATTAAACATGACAATAGGTCTGATCTGATTTCATCATCATTTTAAAAAAAAAATCTATTATTTTTCACTTTATGTTTCTGTGTGGGAGCAAACTGTTGAAATCCTTACTTAATGTATACTAAGCTGATCTTCTGTATATTAAGATAATCAAAAATGAATCTTGATGTGAATGGAAGGGGAGAGGGAGTGGGAAAGGGGAGGGTTGTGGGTGGGAGGGACGGTATGGGGGGGAAGCCATTGTAATCCATAAATCGTACTTTGGAAATTTATATTCATTAAATAAAAGTTAAAAAAAAAAAAAAAGAGAACAGTCCAGTCTCACATCCTACATTGTTCCCACCTCACCCCCTACATTCTTCTCCAGGTTTGGAAGCCCTTGAAAAACTTGAAAAACCTATATGGAGAAGCTCATCTCCACCTACTATTCTCCACCTCTACCCTAACCCACCTAAGATATAATAAGGCCCAGGCTACTGGGGTCTGGGAATTCAGCCACATGTTTGGTCTTTGTGCACACTGGCAGCTGGTCAACTTCTGCAAGTTCATTTTCTTTGAATAAATTCAGTCTGTGAGTTTGTATCATCTCCTTACATGTGGTGTGCCATGTGGGAGTGAGGGAATGGCAACTGGCTCCAATCAACCACTCCTTTTGATAAGAGCTGTGCATATCAACCTTTCTCCAGACTTCATTCTCCTTTCTGAACTCTTTTCCCTTTTTACTGTCTCTGCCCCCCCCACCTCCTCTTTCCCACCATGTCCTTTTCCCTTCTGACTCAGATGGTGCTGAGAGATGCTCTCCAGATCACTTTCTCATCTGCTTGCACTTTCTCATTTCTCAATGCATTCACAGAGCCTTTGCCAGATCTCATCACTGCAGGCCACAGTGAACCTAATTCTCAACCCACTGGCTTGGTAAGAGGTCTCTGCCACCTCAAGCACATTGGGGTGATGCTCACGAGGCTTCTTCCTCCCTTTAGAGCCTGGGGTATTTGGTTGGGCCAGTTCATGCCCCCTCTTAGGGCCTGGCATGTTTAGTCAGTTTCCTGCTCTTGGGGGAAATGCTTATCTGTAACAGCTTAAAACTGGGACACCAGTCCAAGCTTGGGGATTCTCGTGGTCTCCTTTTAGAGAACTCAGAACTTAGGTTCTCAGTTGGGGTGACTCTTTCCTGAGGGACGCTCTGTGAAAGGACCTTCTTCCCTCAGGCTGTATTTTGCTTAATTCATGGGTTCTAATCTCAATTCCCCTCTAGCCTGCCTCTTTTTTTTTTTTTAAGATTTTATTTATTTTATTTGAGAGTTATAATTACAGACAGTGAGAGGGAGAGAGAGAGAAAGGTCCTCCTTCCATTGGTACACTCCCCAAATGGCCACAATGTCTGGAGCTGCACCAACCTGAAGCCAGGAGCCAGGAACCTCTTCCCAGTCTCCCACGTGGGTGCAGGGGCCCAAGGACTTGGGCCATCTTCTACTGCTTTCCCAGGCCATAGCAGAGAGCTGGACTGGAAGTGGAGCAGCCAGGACTAGAACTGGCACTCACATGGGATGCCGGCACTGCAGGCGAAGGATTAACCTACTGTGCCACACCACAGGCCCTTCTAGCCTGCCTCTTTTGGAAGAAGAGCTTGAATGAGGAGATAAAGCAGAGGTGATTAATCTACCTCTGCACTGAAATTTGGCCTCAACGTAAGTTGGACAATGATTCTAAAATGGGCAGAATTTGGCATGTTCGTCTCATAGTTCTCTAAGATTTTAGTAACTTTACACAGAGAAATGGCAAGTTGTCAGAGGTCCCCAGATCCAAGCCTTTTTCCTCCTTTGGATCAACTTTGCTCACTCCAAGTTCTCATAGAAGAAGAAGGCCTGGGGCCTCCCCTTCAATCTGTCACTTCCCCCCTCCACCTGAGAAGTCAGCATCTCAGGAACACAGTATTCCACTCACTCCACCCCACCCTATCACAGTGTCCTCTTCCCTTCACCAAGGGCAGTGGGGCAGTTGCTACCCCTCCACCATCTTCTCCCCTGTATTCTTTTTATCCTGCTTTCCCAAAGGGAGAAAAACTTCCCTGTAAGCCCTCTCTGCTCCTCCCTATTCCCACCTCTGAGATCCTGACCCAGCAGAGGATCCTTTCCCCTACTTGCTCCAGGGCCCCCTGAGCCTCCATCTGGTACTTCCTCTCTGGCAGGCCACCTGATTCCCCTACATCCAAGCTTTTGTCCTCCTCCAGAGGTCAGCATTCCTCATTGCAAGCCCTCAGCAGGAGAAAGGCTTGGAGCCACCTCTTGAATCCTTTCCCTTCTTTCACTTTTGCTCTTCCCTCAGGTCGTTGCTGTCGCTCCCCCTCTTCGTGGAGGAACGACACAGGACCCTGCGTTATTCTTTTGTCTGCTCGGCCCTCCCCGGGTTTGCTGCTGGTTCTTCCCGGGTTGGCTACCGACCCTTCCACCTCCGTGGAAGGGCGGTTCCCCCTGCCACATTCCCCACTTCCGCGGGGGAGCGGCACACCGCCGGCTGGCTCTCTCGGGGGCTGCACAGGTGTTCCCCTTAGATGTTCCTGATGCATGTTGTCTCTCTCCTCCTTTATAGTCCTCCTCCGCCAATCCTAACTCGGCTGCCCACACGCCGAGTACACTGCTCTCCTCCAATCAGGAGCAGGATCAGCTCCTGGAGGTCACCCAAGTTGGCAAGAGGCAGCTGCGTAGAAGCTGTTTTCTCCTCTCCCAGCGCCATATTGTGGGAGAGCAGATGCATAGAATAAGTCTTAATTCCAGTAACTTGTCCAGTCCGGGTTGCTCCCCACAGTTGCTGCCTCAGGAACATGACCTTTTACATGCCCTGTCCCCCATCTGGCTCTTCCCTTCTCCTTCCCCCCAGCAGCAGCCACAATCACCTCTCCTCTCTTCCTGACCCCTCCTTGATCTGCCACTCTCCCCCTGGGTGCAGCAAGAGTGTGAAATCTAGCAGCATGTTTATTGCTCTGGGAAGCACTCTCTCTGGGAATCCCAAACTCCTAAGATAATGTGCTGTAAACTTCACCAAGGAGCTTTTCTCTCATACCAGCCCACCTTATCAGGCTCCATGTGGCAAGCTGCACTTCCCCCAACAAGCAGATTAAGAAAGGATTCTGCCTGCTCTTCAAATGCAATGAAGCCCAACTTCAACACCCCCACCCTCACCCCCACCCCCTGTCATGGGGAGCTCAGTCCCTATTCTCCCTTTACAAGCCTCCACCACATTCTGCCCTCTGTAAAATCAAGTCTTTTTTAAAAAAATAAAGAAAAAGGTTTATTTATTTATTTAAAAGGCAGAGTTACAGAGAGGCAGAGGCAGAGAGAGAGAGAGAGGTCTTCCATCTGCTGCTTCACTCCCCAGTTGGCTACAATGTCTGGAGCTGTGCTGATCGGAAGCCAGGAGCCAGGAGCTTCTTCTGGGTTTCCCACAGGGTACAGGGGCCCAAGGACTTGGGCCATCTTCTACTGCTTTCCCAGGCCATAGCAGAGAGCTGTATTGGAAGTGGAGCAGCCAGGACAGGAACAAGCACCCACATGGGATGCTGGCACTGCAGGTGGAGGCTTTATTCCCTATGCCACAGCAGTGGCCCATAAAGTCTTCTTTAATTAGCTACTTCCTATCTTTCCATGAGTCCTAAAATCCTAAAACCTAACATAATGCAGCCACATCTCACACTGCTACTCTATATCATGTCTAAATTCTCTCTCACGTGAAGACAAAAATCTCTGTTCCAGCCGTCTCCAGTAATATATTTGGCAGTGCTAGCAAAGAAATCCCAGGAACTGTGGCAAGTCCTGAGCAATTTCACTTGAAAGAATGCCCCATGCCTAAGCCTTCTTCTATCTTTTCCCCTGCCTTGTCTAGCGGCAGCCAAAATCTCTTCACTAATATTTCATGGAGACAAAGTCTTGTCTGTTATTTTAACCTGGCCACCTTGGAATTTCTCACGTCCTTCACCAAGAGGGCCACCAAGTCCTTCCTAAAGTCCTGGTAGGAATTTCAGGAATTCCACACCCATGAAACCCTCTACCCAGCAATATTCAACACAAGGAGTGGAAAGGAAATAAAGGACCCCTCCCATGGAAACATTACCCTGGGAGATAGCTTTCCTAACCTATGTGGAATAATGCTCAAACCAACTGGCTCACTGGGTTCATTACTATTTCCAGGCACAGCTCTCTCTCCACACTAGCACTTCATTCTGTCACCTATTAGATTGTCCTCATTGGGAATCTCTTCAACAAGAAGGTGCCCATCTGCTCTGATGAACGCCCTCCTTCATTAAATCTAATGTGATGTTGAACAATCACTAGTGAGTAACTCGTCTGTGGCACCCTGGCCACTGGGCACAGTCAACCTTGGGGTCATGGAGCTGCCTGAAGATGTAGTTGTTTCAGACAGTTCCAAGTAGCTGATAGTTAACCAAACATTATTAGCCCAAGGTGTTTTCTGGGTAAAAAACTAGACTCAACTTCATTTTAAAATCCAAAATGATGTCTTTGGTAAATAACAATCTCATGCATGAAATTTTGGTTCAGCTGTAAAATTCAACTAGACATTGGGTTTGAAGGAATTTCTGTCTTGAATCTAGGAAGATTATTTAAGAATTATTTTCTTTCTTTGAAAGGCAGAGTTACAGAGAGAGGTACAGCCAGAGAGAGAGGTTGCTCATTCCAGTTGTTCACTCCCCAAAAGACGGCAATGGCCAAAGCTGATCTGATCTGATCCAATGCCAGGAACCAGGAGCTTTTTACAAGTCTGCATGGGTGCAGGGGCCCCAGGATGTGAACCATCTTCTACTGCTTTCCCAGGCCATGGCAGAGAGCTGGATCAAAAGTGGAGCAGCCGGGACTTGAACCATCACCCATATGGGATGCTGGTGCCACAAGCTGGGGCTTTAACACACTGCACCACAATGCTGGCTCCTATTTTGTAATCTCTGATTTAGAGTCTATTAAAAATTTTAAATTTGTTAACAAATATGTTTTTATAAATGTTCATATATGAAAAATTATTCAAGACTGCTTGAGACTAAGGTTGAAATTTGCTATATTTTATTTAGAAAATGTCTTAATTTGGAGATTTTTAAAGGATCATTTCAAAATGTAACTCACAGAAATCAGCAGAACTATTTGGGAATTGTCTTAATCTCTAATTCAGAAACAGATTTAAACATTTCCTTTCAATAGCTTTTTGTTTAATTGATGACACTCTCAGTTTTCTACCAACTCCAGTAAGCTCTCTTTTCTTCCTTTTTTTTTCTTTCTTTTTTTTCTTTTCTTTTTTTTTTTTTTGACAGGCAGAGTTAGACAGTGAGAGAGAGACAGAGAAAGGTCTTCCTTTTTCTGTTGGTTCACCCCCCAAGTGGCCGCTACAGCCGGTGTGCTGCACCACACTGATCTGAAGCCAGGAGCCAGGTGCTTCCTCCTGGTCTCCCATCCAGGCACAGGGCCCAAGGACCTGGGCCATCCTCCACTGCACTTCCAGGCCACAGCAGAGAGCTGGACTGGAAGAGGAGCACCCGGGACAGAATCTGGCACCCCGACTGGGACTAGAACCCAGGGTGCCGGCACCACAGGAGGAGGATTAGCCAAGTGAGCCATGGTGCCAGCTTCTTCCCTATTTCTGGCTGTTAAAATTATTTCAAATTATGAAATGATTCTATGTGCTAACTCATTTAAGGTTTTACTTTTCCATTTTAGAAAAAGACCAAAGAGATCAATTGTTTAAAAACACCTGAGTTTTTATTAATAAGAGTTGTGGATTGTTTGATTATATGCTCATTTTAAAGCATTTGAGGGGATTACTTTTGAACAATGATCAAGTCTGGTCTATATTAAGATGTTAAGGGATCCTATTTCTACCAGACATTTTAAGCCTTGGCATCTTTGCAGATATTCAAAAAATAAAGTTCCAAATTCTTTGGACTTTGATATTTCCAGTTGGGCCCCTGGAAATGTCAAAGGATATTTCTTTCATCTTGTAGAGACATCCACTAATTAGGCTAATTGGATTATATTAAAGGTAGTGTCAAGATGTGAAGTGGTACTAAATGTTAAATTATGATGATGTAAAATGCTATCAATACAAATGTCCAAATGCTACTGTTTGGAGTAGGCAATCATCTCTTCTTTTTAGTTAATGAGTTTATAAATTTAACCATTTACAACTTTACCTATTTAAAGTCTTTCATCATTCACATTTTGTATTCTGCTTCAAGTACTAAAAATCAGATTTACTGCTCATGGAAATTAAAACATTGCTGGCTCTATGTTTAAAATGTGTCCTCTTCAAGGTTATGAAAGACTTTTTGCTTGTATTCAATACTTTGGGACAGTTGGATATGCAGGTAATGTCCAGTAATGAACTACAGGTTCCAACTAAGAATTAGTATGGTTAATTCAGGCTACTAATAGCAGGAAGTAATTCTAATTGATTAGTGGTATTTTTTTTTTTTGACAGGCAGAGTGGACAGTGAGAGAGATACAGAGAGAAAGGTCTTCCTTTGCCATTGGTTCACCCTCCAATGGCCACTGCGGCCAGCGCACTGCGGCCGGCGAACTGCACTGATCTGAAGGCTGGAGTCAGGTGCTTATCCTGGTCTCCCATGGGGTGCAGGGCCCAAGATTAGTGGCAATTTTTAAAAAGGCAGTTAAAGATTTTAAAAAGCTTTATTGAAGCTGTTTTGTTATTCACTCCTGTAATGCATGATATATGTTATAAGTGTGTATATATTGTATGTCTACATGGGGAAATTTATTGAGTTATATTATAATTGACTTACACTTGTGTTATATATTCAAGAAATAGTTTCAACTATATATATATATATATATACTGTTAAAATTTATAGAAAGTATTGAACCATTTGGTAAATGTTTTCATAAATTATTTAACAGTTAAAATTGTTTGCTAAGTTTTCACGTGATATTAAGTTACTAAGAGTAAGCAATCTGGGTAGCCTGACTAATTCCCCCGTTTCTCTGTTCTCTTCAAGGTAGGAATCTGATTCTGTTCTGAAGGGCTCCCCATCAGGATGTATAGTCTGATCTTTAAGCTTTATAAAAAGGATGGCTAGCAATTTTCTGTAATAATATCCTGGCCACATATAGAAGAAATTTTGATTTTACAGCTAGATTTATTTTGCCATGAACACAGTAAACATTTAAAACCTTCCTGTTCAAACCAATCTAAGAGAGAGAGGATCTTAATAATTACTTCAAAATGCATGACAGTTTAGATAAGATGGTCTTAATGTTTGATCTTTTTTTTTTTTTTTTTGACAGGCAGAGTGGACAGTGAGAGAGAGAGACAGAGAGAAAGGTCTTCCCTTGCCGTTGGTTCACCCTCCAATGGCCGCCACAGCCGGCGTGCTGCGGCCGGCGCACCGCACTGATCCGATGGCAGGAGCCAGGAGCCAGGTGCTTTTCCTGGTCTCCCATGGGGTGCAGGGCCCAAGGACTTGGGCCATCCTCCACTGCACTCCCTGGCCACAGCAGAGAGCTGGCCTGGAAGAGGGGCAACCGGGACAGAATCTGGCGCCCCAACCAGGACTAGAACCCAGTGTGCCAGCGCCGCTAGGTGGAGGATTAGCCAGTGAGCCGCGGCGCCGGCTTAATGTTTAATCTTATCTAGAGGGACATACCTTTCCTTATGGGCATAATCTTATCTTTCTTTTTTTCATTTTTATTTTTTTAAAGGTTTATTTTTATTTTATTTATCTGAAAGAATTACAAAGAGAGAGAAGTCTTTCATCTGCTGGTTCACTCTGCAAATGGCCACATGAGCAGAACTATTCCAAATCCAGGAGCAGAGCTTCTTCCTAGTTCTCCCACATGGATCCAGGGGCCCAAGGAGTTGTGCCATCCTCTGCTGCTTTCCCAGGTGCATTAGCAGGGAGCTGGATCAAAAGTGAAGCATCTGGGACTTGAACTGGCATCCATATGGTGAGCCAGCACTGCATGCTGTGGCTTTAACCTGTTGTGCCACAGTACCAGCCCCAGAAAACACTGTGATAACATGCCTGTGACCACAGATTTGTAGCTCTGGCCACCAAGGATTAGGGATGGGATTGAGCACCCCCTTGGCTGACCTTCCCGAAGGCTGCCTCTATAGTCTACTTTAACAGAGACTAGGAGGAAGAAGAGTTATTTAGGCAGCCAATGTACAGGAGCAATGTAAGGATAGATGGCAGGCCAATTAATGGCTGCCTTACATAGGAATCTTCCACCAAGGAGACCCAACAAAGTCGGTCTACCTCAAATGGCACTGATTGGCAATATGAGCAATCTGGGCATTGGGCAAGCAGCAGTCATGCTAGAAGATGGCTCCTGAAGGGGTCTGACAACTCTACCAAGAGCGACACTAGTGGAAATGGAACTGCCCTGGAGGTTGAAGGACTCCAGGGTCAGAGCTGCAGACCCTGTTGGCCATCCCTAAACTGAAAAAGCCCTTCACTCTTCCCAACTTCCAAAGTAACCAGCATGGGTGAAGGGATAACCTAGGATCAGTAACATTGCAGGTAGAGCTCTAAATTTCTTTTAAAGATGTCACCTATTAAAACTAATCTGTTCAGGCCAGCTCTCCTCCCAGGCCAGATGGGTAATGGAAGTCAACAGGGTGTCTTCCCTAAGGAGGTTCCCACCTCATTTATGATGTCACTTCCAGTACCCCATGTGAAAAGATAGATAGGTCTGGGCCTCACTTATACCTGGCCAGGAGTTAACATCAACCTGATAATTATCAAGCCCTTCTTGTCAGTTTCCTTTTATCTCTCAGTGGGAAAACTCCCTCTTGGTTTGGACAGCACCTTTCTTAGATACTCTAATACTGACTGTTTTGGTCTCTGTGTATCTAATTTGCTTATTAGATTTATTTTCTCCAGACTTAAGCAGAAAAATTCTAGATGGCCATGCACATGAAACCTTGAATGGAGACAGGTTCTGTGAGCTGGCACTGCAACCCCCTTGAAAGGCCAGCTTCTGCTGGATTGCTGTCTTGATCACAGTTCCCTACTTCACCCCTATTCAGCTGGAAGAAAGCAGAACAGTCTTCGCCTTAGCCCCTGACAGCAGCCAGGGTTCCATAAACAGAGGGAGGAAATGAGGGGCCCCAGGACTAGAAGCAGGCCAGACTAACTACCCACAGCTCCTTAACTGCACATACACAGTAAACAAAACAGGAACACTCAGGCGTACATCTGTCTTCACATTAACTGGGCAGGACTCTTTTGCTCTCCTGTATCCCTCTTTGTTCTCATTTTGGCCATCTTTCCCACCATGGGCAATGTTTCTAATTTCTCCTTTTATCCTCATAATCATAATGCTTCCATTATTACCATGTACAATTAACATATTTCAAAAGTCTTTATAGGAGCATATGACTACTATATCCCCAGTGATTATGCAGGAAAAACCCAAGACTGCTCTTCAATCAATCCAACCCAGAGTATATGTCAATGGTTCATATCAGCAAGAAGTAGCCAGAAAGAAACTGGCACCCCATGTCCTTATCTATACTCAGGGTCAGGACTGATGGAACAAGGACATAAGCCTCAGTCATTTCAGGTTCTTTTTACCCCTTCTGTTTTCTTTCTTTCTTCCTTTCCTTTCCTTTCCTTTCCTTTCCTTTCCTTTCCTTTCCTTTCCTTTCCTTTCCTTTCCTTTCCTTTCCTTTCCTTTCCCCTTCCTTCCTTCCTTCCTTCCTTCCTTCCTTCCTTCCTTCCTGTTTTCCTTCCTTCCTTCCTTTCAATATTTATTTTTAATTTGAAAGAGTTACACAGAGAGAAGGAGAGGCAGAGAGAGTGAGCAAAAGAAGTCTTCCATCTGCTGCTTCACTTCTCAAATGTCTGCAATGGCCAGAGCTGAGCTGATCTGAAGCCAGGAGCCAGGAGCATCTTCTGGGTCTCCCACAAAGGTGCAGGGGCCCAAGGACTTGGGCCATCTTCTAGTGTTTTCTCTGGCCACAGCAGAGAGCTGGATCAGAAGAGAAGCAGCCAGAACTCAAATTGGTACCAGTAGGGATGCTGACACTACAGGCTGGGTTTTAACCTGCTGTGCCAATGTCGGCCCCACAAAATTAGTTTTCTGAATAAGTTGTTTCTTTTTTAATTAAGCAATAGATAATTAAATTTCACCATCCAAAAATCACAGACTCATGGGGAGGTACATAGTGAATAGAGTTTAAAAATGAAAGTCTTGGGGTGAGTGTTGTGTTGCAGTGGATTAAGCTTCCACCTGGCATGTCCTCATCCCATGATGGAGTACATAGAATCTAGTCCTGTCACCACTCCAGTCCAGCTTCCTGCTAGTGCACAAGAATGAGAAGCAGCATATGAGGTTCCAAGTACTTAGATTCTTTCCACCATCATGAGGGACCCTGGCTCCTGCGTCAGCATGGCCCACTTTCATTTGTGAAGAGAACCAACAGATGGATTGTCTTTCTGTATCTTTGTGCTTTCTCCTCTTTTGTTTACTCTTTCAAGTAAATAAATGAATGCATAAATAAATTTTTTTTTAAATGAGGTGACTTAAAAGTGGTCAAATGTTTGCTATTTTCTTTACATGAACAGAATGGAGTGGACAGAGCAGATGTGTGTATTCCATGTAATTCCGTTTAAGCAGCTCTGTGAGTGGTCATTTCTATGAGAACTTTTTCCTTCAAGATGGCATCATAGGTGGCAGGCCAGGAAATTCCATCCCTGGCCATCTTCCAAATTAGAGCACTTTGCTCATCATGCACTATCAAGTCCAATTGTAGCCACTGACTGAGTTCTTTGCAGGATTAAGATTGAGAAAGAGACTTGCCATTGTCTCAGTATGATATGTGCTCATCTCTCTTCTTGCCTTTGGTTAAGACCAAATGTAAGAAATTACCCCTTTGAATCGATTTGTATTCTCACCAGAGATCTCTGGACCCTATTAGCAGTTGGCATTGGAAACCAGCTGAAGAAGGGAGATCCTTGGTAGTTTTGGGTACAATCATTGTATCCTGGAAATCTCCCCTCCCTTGGCTTCTGGAACACTTGACTGCCATTGTCTACTTCTTTAGGACTCAAACCTAGGTACTCCTACACATGATGAGTAACCTGTTACCCACTCTTCCAAATATCTACATCTTCCTCTTTTAATAGGGTTCCATTTTGTCTACTCCATTAAGGATATCCATCAGGGATAAATGTTCGCTTAAAACTATTGGTTGAACTCTGTAATTAATACACAATTACTCTTAGGTGTTTAATTAATGCTATAACTAGTATTCAAATAGTATTTTACACTTTGTGTTTCTGTGTGGGTGCAAACTGTTGAAATCTTTACTTAATATATGCTAAATTGATCTTCTGTATATAAAGATAGTTGAAAATGAATCTTGATGTGAATGGAAGGGGAGAGGGAGTGGGAGAGGGGAGTGTTGTGGGTGGGAGGGAAGTTATGGGGGGGAGCTATTGTAATCCATAAGCTGTACTTTGGAAATTTATGTTCATTAAATAAAATAAAATATAAATATTAAAAGAAATAAAAAAAGAAAGAAAGCTGAGGAAGAGTGAGGAAAGGTGAGGAAACCGTGCGGGAGTGAGGTGGAGGTGCGAGGAGGCTCCCTGGGCCCACGCTGAGCACCGAGGGAGCCCGCAGACCTGCCCTCCCTTGGGGAGCAGCCCGGGATGTCTGCTGGGCTCAGCCGCCGCTGCCACAGCCTGCTGAGGCGTTCGCACAGGTCCCAGGTCTGCTTCTGGGGGATCCTGGTGCAGAGAAACGGGGAGGAGAAACGCCGAGACTCCGCTTCTGGAGTCCCTGGTAAGGTCGGGTGGCGGGCCGGCGACGGAGTCGTCCCTGAGCCCCAGCCACCGGCAAGCGCCTGTGCACGCCCCGCACACCTGCACTCACTCGCGGTTCGCACAGTGTTAAAGGACCAGAAAGTAATAAGTAGATTATTAAAACTTAGAACAGGACAGTAAGTGTAAACACTGTCTTTTTTGTGTGTTATAGAACTCGAGTCTACAATGAGAAACCAGCTCTTGGGGCCTCCCTGTGAGCTTCTGCAGGCGAAGCAGATGAGACTCCACCCTGCCGGCTGTCGGTGATTGTCCGAAGCTGGTTTTTAAATATTTTCAAAAATCCAGGAGAGGCGCCTCCAAATTAAGTTTTGCTTTCTGTCGTGCTAACGGCAGATTCAGTATTTTCGTTGCTGTTTTTCAGAACGTCAGTCTAATCTCCACCATGAGTATTTGTGACAGGTGCAAAGCTAGTGCACCTCTTACCGCTGCTGGCGTCTTAGACTGGGTGAACCCAGTTGGCTCTCTTGGGCTCACTGAACTGCGAGGTGAGCTGAACTGCCTTCCCACCTAGGCATTGGCTGCGTAGAATGAAACTGGGTTGAGGTCAGCCGGCGCTGAACTGTGGGCCGGGCCGCTGCTGGGTCTATTCCAGAGGGAGACCTTTAAGCACAAGTCCAGGCTCTCTACTAGTTGGTCTACTTAACTGCCTTATTTCAATATTAGAAATCAGTTAATGCTTAAGCAGATGTTTAGAAAACTCTGTTTTATAATGAAGTGTCAATTTTCGGTTTGTTTTTGTTTGCTACAGAAATAATGCAGAGAATGCATTGATATCCCATGTAGCCCCAACATAGTTTCCTGTTACTAACTGTATCATTTGTATCAAGTGTCTTAACATCTTACCTCATTTATCAACAAAGATCAAATGTTGCTCTGCTATTAAACAGAGCCCACAACTTGTTTTCATTCTATTCTTTCTAACTTTCCTGACTCAGGATCCCACACATTTAGTCGTCAGGTCTCCTAGGCTCTTTCTGGCTGTCCAGACTTTGCTTGTTCTGATGACACTGACAGTGTTGTGGAATCTGATCAGGCATTTTCTGGAATGTCCCCTATTAGGGTTTATTTGGTGTTTTTCCTAATGATACTGGGGTTGCAATTTTGGTGAAGCATGTCAGAGGTGAAGTGTTGTTCTCACTTTATGCTCTCAAGGTGAATGATCAGGTTAATGCTAACTAGGATCACCTCGCCAAGGGAGGGTTTTCAGGTTTATTAACAGGATGTACCTTTTCCTCATGTCCATATTGTGTCCTTTTGAATGAAGTCACTAGGCAATGCCCACACTTAAGGAGTG